>NW_026249971.1:0-203166 GCF_024043155.1 Alternaria arbusti
CCCCCCCCCCCCCCCCCCCCCCCAAGTCAGAGTCTTATCTCTTGTCCACTGAGCGTGAAGTCGATGAACAGTCGCTTCTTGCGCCGTAGACGTAGTATCTATGCTTTGCACATCCTCACATAAAACAGGTAATCTGAACAAGTAGTCAAGCAAATGTCCGTACTGAATCATTTTGATTCTGAAAATTTGGCATACAGTGGATGATAGATAGATGCACTGCTTTAGCATAGGATTCTGCTCGGGAGGCGTGGGTTTCAATATACCTTATCAGGTAAGTTTAGCAACGCCGTTGAAAGCAGCGGACTGTTACTCTTTCCACCGGAAACCTTAGCCCGACTCTCCTACACTACAACTTTAGTCCACAACCTGTCTATCGGACCACTTTCCACTGACTTGAGCGGCAAATCTTTTCCTCTCACTACGATCGTTCCTTTCAAGGTAATGCATGCTCAAGTTGAAGTGCCGTGGTGTCGATGTTCGTTGCTGGCTGACTGACTGAATGCGCTAGTGGGGTTCCGGCACCGAATTACCACAACGCGAAGGTTTGAGTGGCTGTGGAAAGCAGCGGACTGTTACTCTTCTGCTTTCATGCGGACTTGCTGGCTGGCGCGTCGTTGTGTACGACTGCGCAGCCCAGTTTTACACGGGGTGGGCTGGTTCATGGAATATTTTGTATCTGCTTGTACGTGCAGACTTGGGATCTTGGTGCACGTATGTTTGGCAGCATTAGCTTTGTAGTTCTTGCTTTATTGCTTGTTCATGGTGATGTTGAAAGATCGGGGCATCTTGAGGTGGGGGCTGGGCTCTGCGCGTCGCTTCTCATTTGAAGACGAAAAGAACAACTAAGCTCAAGCGGGTGGTGGGCGGCCTCCACGCATTATGTAAAGTCTAGCGTGTTTAGACGTTTGGAATACCTACCTAGGTAGGTACGAAAACAGAGCGCAACTTCACTTGTTGCACACCTTAAACCAAGTCCCTGGCTGCCTGACGTGATCTCCCTGTTGAATATCCCATTCCACATTGACCACTTTCATCTCCCTCTTGTTCGCTCCCGTATAATTGTAATCGCCCGTGACACACTCCTCATCTTTCAGCGACACGATCTCGCTGGCCCAGTAATCACTCGCATACATCGCTCCCTTGGGGTTGCCTCCATAACTCACACTCACCATCAATATTAGGGTTCCCAAGTACTCCGCCCCGACTTGCGGTTGGTATCCCACTTGCTCGTCAAAATAATCGCGCGACCCTGGTAGGAAGCACTTAAGCTCGTGAAATTTCTTCTCGCTCTCCTGCGAGGAGTCTGTGATCGCGGGAGGGCTAGACCAAATGGCATACTCGAACAGCCCGGTGCCCCCCGTCAAGGCCCTGCCAGTATGTCCAGCTAAGTAGCTTGTGCCTCCGGGCAGCACGGGGCACTCGAACGAGGAAATCACGCCATATAGATCACCCCTGGACGTCATACGTCGCAACCGTGGTATCAGAGTGTATGACGAGTGGTTCTCGACTCGGGCGAGGAACGTACGGGCGCAATAGTCATTCCACGAGGTGAGCTTCGAGAGTTGCACAGAGGGAGGCAGCGTGAGAGGGAGAATGACAAGAGTGATAGTCCATACGTCGTTGTTCGTACAGCGCACGCGGATATGGGGCTGGTTCTTGGGCGGATTGGGCAGCGGAATTAACTTGGCATCGAAGGAGCTGCACACGGTCAGCTTCTAGACGTGAGGACGAGCGACGGTGGGATATGGCACTTACCTGCTTGTACCACGGATCATCCACCGGTCTGTGTCGGGCTTGAAGGAGAAGTCCCATTCATGCGCATGAATGGCGTAGCTCGGCTTCCTCCAGCACCACTGCCTATTTGTATACAACATCTCTGAATCTAGCACATCGCCCTCCTGGTACGTCGGCACGCCTGCGTCTGGGTAAGTTCTGTCTGTACGAAGTGCATTTGAGACATATACTGACTTCGTGTCCCTGCCTCTGCAGGTTTATCGAGCGCCGCCTGGATGGTCCTGATGAAGGGGGCCTTGTATACTGGTTCGGACGCCGTCTGCCTCTTGATCTCGCTCCAGAGCGTGTCATACGCAGGGCAAGTTCGCTTTCGATCGTCCCACAAGTCCCGCCACGCCTTGACACGCTGGTCGCTTCTCGCAGCTGCATTTGCCATGATCTTGTCCTTCTTCGCTGCATCCATCTCCTTTCGCGACCTGTAATACAACAAGACCAAGGAGAGACCCAAACGCTCTATCATAATGGTATACTTGAGGGTCGCTTCTTGCTGTCGTTCAAATTCCCGGATGCCATACTTCATATTGTTTTCGTTTTGCAGCTCTTTCCATTGTTCTGCGGCGAGTGGCGCCAGGAGGCCCTGTGACCCTTCGCCCTCGTTGTTCATGAGCATGGCATCCATGTCATCCAGCCGGTCTTGGACGCCGTCTCGGCCTTCAATCTCGTCCACCCGTTTGGTGAATAGCCCAGCATCTTGCACCTGTAGCCTATCTCAGTTTTCTTTTCTTTATCGAACTCAGTCGACAGAGGGAAGATGGACAGTGGACAGAAAACAACGTACCATGGCCGCCTCCTTCAACCCTCTGAAGCAATTCCTCACTCGATTCGCAGCGTCCGTAATCTTTTGCTTCCGGATCGTGTCAACGGTCAACTTGCCCAACTCGTCGATTTTGTCCCCCAGCGCCTTCAGCTCTTGCTGCAACTTCTCTTCTCTGGACTTCAGAGATTCGATATTCATGCCGTCAGCCAGACCCTCGGCAATCTGCGAGGCCAGCTTGGCACCCGCCGATTTGACCAAGGCCAACAGCAAGGCTTCCATTGTTGACGGGTACGAAGAGCGAAGTGGGGAGAACTATGGGCAGTGTGACTGTGACAAAAATGTGGACGGCGCTGCGACCAGAACCAAAAGCGACCTCAAGGAAACGACTAGCTTCGGAAGTGGCTCACGGAATGCTCCAAAGAAGTCTTCTCGTGTGAGTTGAACATGAGCAAGTCGATACAGAAGGGAACCTTTTATCTTCACCCAAAACATCTTCTTTCAGCCACAACGAACGGGCAGAGCTGAAAGTACAACCCAGAGTCGGGCGAGGCGGGCCTAGACGGTCGACTAGTGTGACGAGGCCGCATTGATACGAATGTGGTATGCACCTAAGCCCAATGAGGTGTGTGAGCATGATTTATCTCAGTCTCCCATAGGGTCTGTGAAGATTGTGCAAAGTTGTGAAAACGTATTTACCTCCCGAGGTCGAATCTTTTAGTGCGTATTCGTAGACAACCTTGGAAAGCCGAAAGCTTAAGACAGAAGATCTAAGAAGATACCTAGGCCTGATCTCAGAACGACAAAAGTATAGTAGACAGCAATGAAAAGAAATGTTTTACTTGTCACGTGTGGAGCGTAGAACAATGACTAGAGAGAGAAGCGTAGATCACAGTAGAAGCGGTGGAGTTGCTGGTTCACTACCCCGCAAGAAACGCCACAAGCGCCGCCACAACGCTCACAGCCACAGCTGACGTAAGGAGCCTTGGGATGCTCGAACCATCCGTTCAGTATGACACTCCACTCTTCGCACGCCCAACGCACGCGATCAGGCAGCAAAGTCTGCGCACCCTCTCCTACACAACAACAGAAAAGCGTGAATACACCAGATTGAACTGCGATACAAAACGTCATCATGCCGCCGCCGCCTCCTCGTATGTCAATGCTCCTCTCCGTACTACATGCGACATGTACTGACACCGAATCCAGCACCACCGCCTCCCATGCCTGGGAAAGGAAGGGGCATGCCACCGGCTCCGCCGCCAATGGGAGGGATGAAAGCACCAGCGCCGGGTGCAGGCAGAGTTCGTCACATTCACAGGGACACCTGCACTACGTGGAACCCGGGCTAACGCGTCACAGGGAGCACTCTTGGGCGACATTACAAAGGGCGCACGACTGAAGAAAGTGACACAAATCAACGATCGATCCTCCCCTATAGTCGGCAAAGTCAGCGACGGTCCTGCAGCAGCACCCATGGGCGCGCTCAAGATTCCTGGAGCTCCGGCCGTCCCTGGAGGGGCAAACCGGGCAAGAGCCAACAGCGACAATGGAGATGGAGGGAGTGTACCGGCTTCGGCACCACAATTAGCGGGAATATTCGCTGGAGGTATGCCGAAGCTTAGAAAAGCAGGCGGTGTCAAGACAGGCGCAGAGGACCAGGCGCCTTATCTGTCAGACCCCGAATCGAACAGAGCTTCAGCTCCTCGAGGAGCAGCACCCAAACCGCCTGGACTTCCTCCTTCAGCACCTCCTGGGCCTCCGATTCCAGGTATGCGACCAGGGATGAATGCGCTCCGGGGTCAGGACTCAAGGCCCAACTCGGTAGCCTCAAGTATAAGCGGGAAGCCTAAGCCGCCTCCACCGATTGGAAAGAAGCCTCCTATGCCACCACCCTCCTCTCGAAAGCCATCGGGTCTCGCTGCACCACCTGCTCGGGCACCACCGCTCCCAGGATCCGCGCCGCCTGCTCCTCCGCCATTACCCCCGAGCTCGACGTCTCCTCGACCGACTGGCGCACCACCTGCTCCTCCACCACTACCACCTTCTCCAGCACCACGAGCGACCCCACCGCCGCCACCGCCGCCCTCTGTTCCCCCGCCATCGAGCGCGCAAGACGATGACGACGAATACGATCCATATAAATACAATTCAGCGCCTCCCATGCCTCCACCACCGCCCCCGCCCTCGAATGGGCACGCGCCGTCGCTCGCAGAAACAGCCGCGCGCAACGCCTTCAGTCGCACATCGCCTGCTGCTCCCCCTCCAGCACCGCCGAGCGCACCCGCGCCTTCTCCTCCACCCAGCCAACCGCTCAGCCGACCCGCCTCGCAAACACCACTGCGATCGATGATGGATTCAAGCTCATACACCTTGTCCAACGGTGGATCGAGTATCAAGAGTCCGACCAGCTCGCATGCTGGAGGAAGGGAAAAGGGCAGAATCAGGCCAATTCACGATTTGAGATGGAGATTCCAGGACGAAGGGCAATTCCCACGACCAAGAGAATTCACCGGCGGACCGAAGAGATACCGTGCTGGACGAGGCAGCAGCGTGCCATTGGACTTGAGTGCGTTTGAATGAGCAGGGTCGTGACACAATGTTTTTTGGGGGTGATTTGTTGCATTGCTGCTGGTCAGAGCGGGTCTAGGGATAGATATTGAAGTTTAGCCTTGGCGTTAACGGGGTTTGGTGCCTTTTGCGGTGTGTTGTGGACGGTCAGGGAAGATTGTTGGCGAGATGGTGTACGCATTACGAGACGGTACACCATGGGTATATCGCATGCAATAGCAGGCACCTCAGTACGTTCAAAAATATCAACAATATATCGTAAGAGAGCGACCAGTTGACATCTCGTGTTGGAATACTGATTACTAAGATCTAAGGTTTGAATAAGAAGGAATCTATGTTTCCGTGACATCGCGAGCCTTGTGGCTAGGTATCGAACAATGGAAGTACCTTCCCCAGAAAGAGATTGAAGAAAAAGAAAGAACCATTGACTGCACGTCAATCCCCGATGAAGTACGAGATCAGCCGGGACCACGACACAACGTGCCCAGATCGCCTAAGCGTTTTTCTTCTCCTTCTTCGTCCTGGGTACACGGCAGAGCCAGTAAAGGAAGATCGCCGCCGCCACATTAAACACAACGTAAACCCAAAGCAGCCCGAAATCCCTCCAGCGCGTATCCCAATCCGCATGAATACGCTGCAAAAACTGGTTCGTCGAGTCCATCTGGCAAAAGTTGCACTGCGCCGTGGCCTGCGCATCTCTCAGATAGCCACCCGCCATGTCAATATACTCAGACATGTACTCGCCACACGTCTGACCCTGTGGCGGAAAGAAAGTCTGGAACTCAGAGTCCGCGCAGTACGCAGGCGCTTGACCCAGCGTCGTCGACATGAAGCTCGATACGAGGTACGTGAACGGATTAACGCGGTACATGAAGATCCAGAACCCAGGTAAATCGTTAGGACCAGCAAGGATACCGCAGAAAGCGTACAGCATAATCGTAACCAACGTAGCGAGTGCACCAGCGATCTCCTCGTTCGGCGAGCCAGCGATAAGCAGATGAGCGAGTGTGCTTGCGAAGACGAAAACGGCGACGACGATGAGCAAGGCGTGGAAACCGCGGATGTTGACTGTGTTTGTGGCTTCTGCATTGTGGTATAGACCAGCGGGGTAGTACCATACTAGGAAGCAGAAGATGGCCATGAAGGCGTTCCAGGCTAGCTCGATGAAGATGTTGGAGAGGACGAAGGCTTGCCAGGCGTAGGTTTTTGATTGGCGCTCGCGGGCTTCGTAGAGGGTGCGCTGCGAGATCCACATTGGCATGATTTGGTAGATTAGTTGGATGACCTGGGTTGGTTGTTAGTGCGTATACGATGTTGGCTGTAAAAGGTTTTACGTACGACGAAGAGGAAGATGAAGACACCAAACATTTGGTTCTGGAGGCCCATCATCGTGTTTTCGCTTCCAAAGAAGGAAAAACCGATCAGCAGTGAGCAGCCAATTGTCAGAATGGCCTTCGAGTAGATGTATGAAGGGGTTCTCCAATACTGCTGGGCACACCGCATGGCTACAGCGCGGAGCTGAACCATGAACGAAGCAGCAAAGACCTGGTGGCTGGCATCGGCTGAGTCCATGACTGCGGAAGGCCGGTTGGCAAGCTCCCTGAGATCGGCAAGCTCGGTCTGAAGATGCATGTACTCTTTGCTGTTCTTCCAAACCGTAGGCCAGTCGATCTCGGTCTTTGCACCTGGCGCCGCGCCAATCGCCGCGAGCATGTACTCTGCGGGGTTGGTACCAGGAGGGCATGCTGATGCGCCGTTGCGGGTGAAGTAATCAAGAAGAGTTTCGGAGCCGCGACCGATCTCGCCGAAGTAGACGGTTCTTCCACCTTTGGCTAGGAGAAGGAGTCGGTTGAAGCGCTGGAAGAGAAGAGACGAGGGCTGATGGACAGTGCACAGGATTGCTTGCCCATCACGGGTCAGCTTCTCCATCAAATCGCAGATGGACCATGAAGTCTGACTATCGAGACCGGATGTAGGTTCATCGAGAAAGAGCAGTAGCTTTGGACGAGCGGCGAGCTCAACGCCGATTGTGAGGCGCTTACGTTCTGTAGGACATTAGCGAAGCTCGTAGAAGCAAAGTTGCAGTATTGGAGTGCTTACGTTCAACATTGAGTCCGGATCCTGGGATTCCGACCACGGCATCGGCGTACTGTTCCATGTCCAAAAGGCGAATCACGTGGTCGACATAGGCTAGGCGCTCTTCGCGTCCGTACTCAGGCGGCTGACGCAGCAATGCTGAGAACTCCAGCGCCTCTCGTACAGTGGATGTGTCCAAGTGGATGTCTTGTTGCATGCAGTAGCCAGTCTGTCGCTGGAAGCTGTCGTCTCGCTGACGGCCATCGACAAGCATGTTGCCACCAATGACACCCATGGTTGTTCGGCTTGCGAGCACGTCGAGCAATGTGGTTTTGCCTGCGCCTGACACGCCCTAAGACTTGTTAGCTGGGATTCTAATTGAGTGTGTTGAACATCATACCATAAGAGCTGTCAGTGTACCGGGCCTGATATAGCCGTCCACACCGTCTAGGATCTTGCGGGTTTCTCCCTTGATCTGGACTTCGTAGGTGACCTTCTCCCAATGGAAGATAGACACCTGCTTCTGCATTCCGGGTTCGGGATCACTGTTGCGACTGATCTTCTCGCCCTCGTGAACGGTCGCTCCGCCATTCTCTTCATCCACGCCATTCTTCTTGGCCGTGCTCTTCATCTTGGATCGACGAAACACAAGCACCTCGCCCTTGGACCGTTCGGAAGCAACCAACTCGCTCATAACGAGATGTGCGAGGAAGAGAATGACAGTGATAGCAATGATGATGCCATAGTTGGACCATCGCTCGCTATACTGATACTGAAAGGCAGTCTCGACGTATGCAGTGCCATTGACGTAATCGAGGCCTGGTTGAGAACCTTGCACAGCGCATGCTCGCTGTTCGGGAGCGACGTTCTCATACGATGGACCAGTGGGTACGAAAGACGAACAAGCGAATGTGCGACCGTGGAACTCGTTGACCATGACGTTTTCGAAGCCATATGCAACCGGATTGATCCATCGGAACCAACCTGCCCAGCCTTTCATATACTGGATTGGAATCGCAAATCCTGTATAGAGCACGAGCATTATCAGAATGAGAGAGCTCGGTGCAAGTGCCTGTGAGAGAGTCTTCGTCATTGAAGCGAATAGGCGAAAGAACATGCTCATAGAGAGGCCGGTGGTAAATCCAACGAGCAAGAAGTAGAAGTACGGACCGGGTTCTCGGCGTAGGTTGGACATGAAGTAGAGCGTCGTATTAACCACGAGACTGTTGGTGATTTTGTATGGTAGATCCACGATCATGGAAGACAGGGCTTCTGCCGACGGATGATAAAGGGCATATCGGTTGTGCTTCTCGACGATGGTGCGTTTGGAGTAGAGGTTCATGATTTCGAGCATCGACCCGAAGGCATTGAGCAGCACCACCATGAACAAGACTCCACCGCGCTTGAAGAACGACGCTGTGGACTGGGGTAGGTTGTAGAAGATGCTCGCTATGATGAGCGCCTCAAAGAAGTTGACGACAAGCATCGTCAGAGGCACACTCGGGTCGTTCTTCAGCCTCTGCACGTCTCTCCACATGCAAAGACGAATTTGCCTCCAGTAGGAAAGGGTGTAGGGTGACTTCTGTCTTTGCTTCTTGGATTTCTCCAGGGTTCTCGAAAGCGCAAAGCGTTCGTGTTGCCCGCCTTTGAGGGGATACGTGTTGTTGTACTCCTCTATCGATTGCAATAGCCGTTGGCGGTCGGGGCTTTCTTTCCAGCATCGAGCAAAGTCGTCGGAGGTACGCGGTGTTTTGCCTTCGAAGCCTGGCCTGATACGGCGCTCAGAGGCCGATGTCATTGATGTAAGGAAGTCAGGCGTAGTCTGAGAGGCAGGGCATTCGAAGCCAAGGCGTTCGAAATATGCGCGTGCTTCGTTCGCTGGTCCGAAGTAGATCTGTCGGCCTTCGTAAAGTACGGTCACTTTGTCGAAAACCTGTGGGGAATCAGCATTGCTATTTTTCCATGTAATCATGCTATAGCTTACCTCATACGCGGCTTGTGGAGCTTGGTAAATGGCGATGACACATGCTGCCCCAAAGACGTCGCACTGGGTTCGGAGTGTCTTGCAAAACTCCACGGCATTAGCAGAGTCAAGTCCACGAGTCGAGTTGTCCCATAGTTGAAGCGGGGCAAAACTGAGAGATGCTTCCGCGATCGTCACTCTCTTGCGCTCGCCGCCGCTGACTCCTCGTACGAAGTCGTTGCCAACGCGTGTGTTGGCCGTGTGCGAGATGCCGTACATGGCCATTATGACCTGTCAAGAGTCAGTAATCGTACCGGTTGAGTCCCAACTAGAGTACGTACATCTCGAAGATGCTCGGCATAGCGTCGACGACTGATGCCACCAGGAATGGTACGAGGTGCTCGAGCCAGAGCCGCGAAGTAAAGCGTGTCACCAACGCTCAGCTGGGGGAAATGCGCGTCAACCTCAGCGGTATAGATAGCTTCCCCACGGAACACGGTGTTCATGTCCTTTGCTGGTACTCCTTGGTAGTTGAGATACGAGTCAGGGCTGACTTGGAAGCCATGAGTCTCGCCTGCGATGGTCTTCAAAAGGGTAGAACACCCTGATCTACTAGTCATTAGTCCATGTTGCTGAATACAACAACAGTGAAACGTACCCAGGTGGTCCCAAGACACATAATTGCTCTCCAGGAAGGAGCAATCCGTCCAGGTCGCGCAAGATCTCGATCTTCTGCGTGCCTCTGCCAAACAGCGAAGGAAGCTTCAATATTGTGTTCCCTACTGTCGACTGGAAGTCGGTTGGTGAACCTTTGCCCCACACGTTCAGGCCTCTGAAAGCAACGCCCGCTACGCGAGGAATGGTTTCCTCGCTACTATAACGCAGGTTATAGAAGGAGCGCGCCCAATCCTTGGCACGGAATTGGTCACTTCTAGGATCAAGTCCTCCATGTGCATCTTCGGCGAAGGGTGAGCCAAAATGTTGCTGTTCAGACTGTGTTGTAAACTTGCGCACGAGCTCGTGGATGTCTCGATCACGCTGTGCTTCCTGTCGAACTTTGGTCTCGTCGTCAACTCCTGTGAGACTGGAGCTAGCGTCCGACTTCAGATCTACGCGGTCAACACGTGCTTCTTCGTTTGTCGCTTGCGCCTCTGTGAAGCCTAATGCGGCTGACATGCTGGTCAGAAAGGCAGGTCCAACTTCGGGGAAACTGCGACCAGGTGAATGCGTCAATCCAGGTATGCCTGGTTCCTAGTGGTCACGAACAACATTAGTCAATGTTCTCAACTGGGGTGTATGCACGAGGATACGTACGGTTGGGAGCCCGTGAACAGATCGATTAGCGCTCGCTAAGT
This sequence comes from Alternaria arbusti, assembly GCF_024043155.1. NCBI lineage: Eukaryota > Fungi > Ascomycota > Dothideomycetes > Pleosporales > Pleosporaceae > Alternaria > Alternaria arbusti. The sequence goes on from NW_026249971.1 coordinate 10,514, forward strand.
GTGAGCAGGGGGAGATCTGAGATGGCGATGTTTGATAGAGCCCGTAGCCCTGGTAGATTTACCTTATATCATGCGATGCTTTTTTGCAATCCATGCCTTTACGACTGTGGATGATGTAAGTTTCTGCCTCGAAAGTCCCGGAAGTCCATGCCCAGGTGCCATGATTGCAGACAGTTGTCTTCGGCAATCTTGGCGCGAATGAATCGAAGTGAGCGTTCGCGTCCAGGGCTGCTGTTGGTTCCTGAAACGTGCAGGGTGCGGACATTCGGCAAAGCCCGAAAGTCCGTGGAAACCCTCGGGCTCCGTGCTGCACCAAGCATCCATCTCCACCCTCTACGAAGGATCGATCACATTATCTATTTCCCATGCGCGAAACCCCGGCAAGCCGCCTGCCGAAAATTCCGCTGTTGCGCGCGACTTTCTTTCCGGGACTTCGGCGTGCTTTTACCGAACGCTCTTAAGATGACGATGAAGCTTGCCGTAGGTACCTGCCCTAAACCTACGTCCGCGGAAACAGTCCATTTGCTAAGCTGCCATTGAAGTGTCTTCGTTGTAAACGAAAGAAGATCAAATGCGACAAAGCAGAGCCAATATGCCATCAATGTATTGCCGCCAAGGAAGAATGCCATTATGTAGAGCGCAGACAACGGCCGCGCCATGCCCACCAAAAGGCTGTCGTACAGCATCTCAGTCAGCGACTAGAACAACTGGAGAAACAAATTAGCGACGCTGGTGATGATCGGTCGTCATCCGTATCCGAAGTCGTGCCCAGACGCGATAGTATCCGAAAGAGCACTCCGGTGCCTTCACCCGAGGCCTCATTAACTGTGGCTGATGGCCAGGATTCATGGGTAATAACACCCACAAACGGAGGCGCTCGTGTTTGCTGCGTTTTGTCTTGATATCTCGAACTCCCCGAAGGTATCCATAGCATTTCACATGGTCAACGTCCTGTCAGAACATCCCATGTGGACTTACGATGTCTTATCTTCTACTGTGTTACGAAGCACATGAGGTACATATAGCGGCAAGGGGTTGGGGTCGGCGATACAGCTTCAAAAACGCATCTCTTCATATGAGGAGCCATCAGCACATGACTCAGCACACACGAGCGCCTTCGAAAATCTTCTCAACTATCATCACAGCTAATCATGATAGATCTACCGACTTGCGACGGACACAAGACGCAGCTTCCAACACAAGGCTACCCCAGTCTCGACACCAACACCAAGCATCGACAACGCAATGCTGTCTCTCAACGAAGCGCTCGAAGACCTTGGAAAGTTGAGGGTGCGCACTGAGACGCACAGCGCGGATCTGAACCTATCCTCCGCAGAAGCGCGGACGTGTATTGACGGCTTTATCTCCGTCATGAGCTCAATGCTTGCGCCAGATGCATTTTCTCGTTCCGTGATCGATACTGACCTCCTTTACGCGCTTCCCGATATCATCAAGTCTCCTTACGTCAACATCGATCCCGTGGTCCGCGTTATGTAGTAAGCAACCTATGCCTATTGAGGTTGTGTGCCACGTGCTGACTTTAGGTGGCTTCAAGCTACAATGCTCTGTTTTATGGACTGCAGCTGACTGACGGCCCGGGAGGAGATCTTACGACGAAGGCATACATGAAGATGCTCGAGAGCGTACCTGCTTGGCTCGCATCTCCAGGTGATACGAATATGGACGTACATATTGCAGCCCTCTCAGCATGGACGGCCATGACTACTCACGACTACCAACTGGCATGGAAGTTCCACTGCAAGTCATGCCAACACATTAAGTCGATCGGAATAGATCGGCTAGACACGGTTCCGGCAAAGTCCTTCGAAGAGGAAACCGAGAGAGATGTTGGTCGCTACACGTACTGGTACGTTGTCTCCATCGACACGTTCTTCCGTTTGTTCTATGGGAAGCCCACTGTTCTGCGATGGTCGCCAAACAAGGTCCGCCCGCCCCTACTCTTTCGTCCCGACAACATGCATCCTTCGGCGCTCCATGTTACCATCAGTGTCGTGTGGGTGCGATATACCCTGTTGACCGTAGAGGCGATCGGTTACATTGACGAAAACCCGCCACACGATCGCAACAGCTGTGTCCAAAAGGCTGACGAAGCTTGTTCGCAAATGGAAGACCTCATCAGCGAATGGAGATTGGAGGAGGTGATGAACGGCAAAGAGACTACAGATGATGTTCGCTGTCTTCTTGCAGATCACATCAGTAGGTGAAGTGCGGCAATGAGCTAAGATTGAGCTGACCTCAAATTCAGTGAACATATATGCGACTATCATTGGTATTCAGAGGCTGGTACAACAGCACCGAACCAGACCCGGACCTAAGGACATCACCCTCAGAGCCGCACGAAGAGTTTTGAGCATTATCCTTGACTTTTATGCGGATATTAACCTGAACGCCAAGTTTAAGAGTATCACGAATCAGTAAGCCGCCACTCTCTTTACTTCGCGCAAAGCATCCGCTGACTTGGCCCAGTTTCATAACGCTCTACCCTTTCTGCGTCGTGTTCACACTCTACGAACACATTGTGGCGTGTACCAATCCAGATGATTGTGAAAGCGATATACAATCTCTCGAGACGATCGGCGTCGCCATGGCGCAAAGCTGCGCAGAGCGTCAGGACTTGATACCGTTTGCCAAGACGATCAATGCACTGAACAGGGTCTCGCGGAGTCTACAAGATGAGAGACGCAGAGGCCCAGCCACCGTGGATTCCAGCGACAGCGTTGCTCAAGGGATGAACATGCCGCCGACAAGTTTCGATACGATTCAGAACTTGATGGCCAGCGAACTCCCAGACATTGACATGTCGGCCTTTTCATCGATGCCGGACTACACCGCGAATATGGATGGCGACTTCCAATCTCTCGGCTTCTTGAGGGGGCTTGAGAATGACTTTGTCACGCGGAATTGGCAGACTGACTGGTGGGATCTTGGTGGTGGTGGAGATGGCGACATAAGCCAGATGCCAGCGACAGATCCTTCAGCCTTTCCTTACACTCCACATACATGAGAAGGGCAAATTGTCAACGAAGCTCGGCCTTGAAGGGGCGATGAATCTTTCCGGTGACATTTGGGTGTATATATTACTATTCGCATGTCTGTATCATAGCTGTTTTAGGGTAGAGATGTATGGTTTGCTTACTGAATAGAGAATCTGGAATTGTGTCTACCAGTTAACCCTCACCAAGAATTTCCGGGTATATGAAAGTGCAGCGCAGAATACTGGATATATCAGCTCAGGCGTACCCCACCCCATGTTAGCACGTCGGCTATCCTATACTAGCTCTCGTTGCCCGCTCCACTGAAGCTATTCACCAGACAACATACGGTACATCCGCCGGTCAGGTTATATGAGAACACATTGACCGTATACGAATTCATTCCTTGAACAGCTGAACATATTTACAAAATGTCACAATTATGCCCCCAAACTACACGCTCCACCGACTTCCTCACACAAAGTCTCCCAAAACATTTGTACCAGTCTCCTTCCTCAATACATCGCGTGCAGTCCACTTCCCAGTAACAATGCAGCCTCCATTTCCCTCGCCCACAGCAACCTGGCAGAACGAGTCTCACACCGCCATCGACCCATCAGATCCCAATCTCAGCCAAATAGGAAAAACAGTCATTATAACCGGAGCCGGTAGCGGCATCGGTCGCGCAACCGCTCTTGCTTTTGCGAAAGCAGGTGCAGCATGCCTGATCCTAATCGGACGTACTGAGTCGACTCTTCATGAAACCGAGAGGCTATTCGGTGACAGCAAGTCAGACTGCATGGTCTTCCCCGTTTCAGCAACCGACGAGACTGCGATGCAGAATGTTGCTAGACAGGTCAGCGCATGGGATGTCCTTGAACTTGCCGCAGTGCACATCTCTTCGCCGTCCTCGATTGTCAAAAGTACGCTGCAAGACTGGTGGGCAGACTATGAAACGAATGTGAAGGCGATAGTCATCGCTTCACAGGCTTTCATTCCGAATGCGAAGTCTGATCCAGCGGCTTTGCCGCCAGCGGATATACCTGGGTTGTCGGGCTACCTTACTTCGAAGGTCGCGTAAACGAAGATCGTCGAGTTTCTCACTGTTGAGAACCCAAATCTTTTTGCGTGTGCTGTACATCCTGGCATGGTCGATACAAAAGTCTTCCGAGGCTCTGGTGTGGATCCGTTGCAGTTGCCCATGGATTCTGATAAGTGTGTATCAGAAAGGGCGAGGACAAATGCTAACTATTCCGCAGCGGAGCACAGCGCAAACTTCCTAGTTTGACTGTCGCAATCAAAGCTGAGTGTGCAGCGATGATTACGTGATATTTGATATCCTCCCCGACTTCATCATTTCAACACAAGAGTGTGGGTTGATAGATGGTACCTAGGGGGACTGGGGCCCCAAAAGAGTAGAAGCATGTGGTTGAGACATGCGGGTTCAAGAAAACGGAATCGAGCCACAAGGACTAACGATACCGTGCACCCAGCTAAGAGGGAATCTACCGCACAAGGCCAGTAAACGCGCCCAAAGTGGATGTGAGCTCAGACGTGCTACAGCGTAGAGCACAGTCCGAGGCGCTACAGTTAAGAGCGACGGGATGTTTACAAGTAAACGCGACGGCGAGCAAAGCGCCGACTGCCACATCATCAGGATATGTGACAGAGACGAATTGTTCGCGGTGAGGAGCAAAGGAGCGACGGCCAAAAAGTTGTATATATCGAGCAGACGCTAAGAGACGCACGGACCAGGCAGCAAACAACCAGCGATGAGGTGGGAAGTCCAAACCTCACCGAGTCACCAGTACTAATTCGTCTCCTGCTGTCACGTCGTACCTTCTCGACGCATGTATAGATAATTGTATTTATGAGCTATAACGTAGAGAAACTCGATGCTGGCCGATGAGGGAAAGTCCACGTTGGTGCCGTTACGTGCCCGATATCACATCGACAGTCCTCACATCCGATCAAAACCCAAAGCCAACCTCCGAGATCAACCACAAGCTACTTCCCGCTTCACCTCCCGCGCAAACCAACCACCACACCCATCCAACCATCTCCCCATCCCCTAGGCCTCCAAATCACCTGACCCTCACAAGCGAGCCGCCCCGCCAAGTCCCTCCAGTGCCACACCAAGCCCCCAACTTCCAACGGCGCAACCGCCATAACCAACAAGTGCCAACTTCCGATCTCGATCTGAACACGCGTTTCGCACCAACAACCCCAACAAAACAACGACTTTTCAGTGTTGACTCAGCCCCAACGGCCGTCGACGCTCAAGCCACAGCTGTTGCGAGTCAAACTATGAGTCCAGTTATATGACATCATCGACCGCATCGACCGGAAGGAGCGATCCGCGGAAGTTGCTTCCTCCGATTCCGAAGCATGGAAGGTACACACGTGGACCAGCTAACGACTAGCCTTAGCAGGGAAGGAGCGAACATCACAGGGTACGCAACCAAGTTTGCGAAAGTCTAACGAGTCCAAAGTTTGAAGACACGAGGCAAGGGAAATTTGACAAGTTGATCTTGAGCGTCATGAGCGATAGCATTTCGTGATTAGTTATCTGCGTGTTCGTATACGAGATCTACGGATTCGCGTCGTTCTGTATGTGACTACAATCTCCGTCTCGTAATAGAGAACATCCTCATTTCAATGTGGATAGTCATGCATAGTGGAAAACACCCAAGTCCTTAACGCCGTTATGCGGTATCCAACCATTTCTCCCGGAGCATTAATACAACTCTTCGGTGTTGGATCCCCCGCAATTCATAATTCATCCTCTACATGTATCACCGTGCCTCCGCGGGAACCTCTGCCGCTGGCTTTGGCATGGGCTTGAGCTCTGAGCCTGCCCCGCTCTCAGCCCGCTTCCGGCCTGTGAGGGAGAAGTGATGGCTCGAGCTAGGTCGCTCTTCCGCCTTGTCGGTGTTGTTGTTATCACCGAAGCGCGAGAAGATGCTGCGCTTCTTTGGCTGCGGCTTCGGCTCGTCGTTCAGGCCCACCTCCTCGAACCCCTCTTCGGGTACTTGCTCGTGGCTTTCGCTGTGGCGGGGTTGTTGCATCGAGGAGCGTGGTGTGGCGCGCGAACGGCGGACGTCGAGCGAACGTCTGGTATCTACGGAGCGGCGCGCATCGAGTGACTGGCGGGGATACGTTTCATGGACGTTGTCTTGGATTGGAGAGCGCGCGGAAATGTCCTGGACTGATTAGCGGGGTCTTGCCACTGGTCGCATAACATACAAATGACCGCCTGTAGGAGTCAAAGCTCTCGCGCGAGATGCTAAACGGCTCATTCTCGGCGAGCAGACTGCGGTGATTTGAAGATGTGGTCGAGATGTTAGACTTGGAGTGCCAGAAGGTGGGCTTCTCTTGCTGAGGGCTCGGCTGTCGCAACGTCAATCAATGTCTCACGCGATGACATACGCGCGTGTCGCTGTCCCTCCTGCATCCACAATCACATGGGCTTGACATTGCTTACCGGTAGATACACGCCGCTGTCGTTTATTTCTATCATATGGTAAGCGCCCACTCAGCCGATGCAGTGATGCCGCCCCAGGAACATGCTCATGTTTGAGCCCCAGGCGCATTCGCGGGAGATCTCACCACTCAATTTGTACTCGACAGGGTCCTTGACCTGCACGGGTGCGGCGCCCGAAACAGCTGTGCTCTTGAAACCGTTCTCCGGCGCGCTCCGCTGGGCCTCATCGACGGCCTCAGGCACACCCGCGCGACGAAAGGGATTGCGGATAGGCATAGTGGTAGGGCGCTAGGGATCAAACAAGGCGGTACGAGAACAGAGTGGGGAGTTTCAGTAGGCTGGTGTAGATTGAAAAGGCGAGGAGGAATGGTAGGTCGCGGCTGAGATCATGACTTCTGCGCGGCGCCAATCGGGCAGGAACCAATTGCCCTAATGTGGCATCGCCTCGGCACCTACCAAGTCCCGATTCAATCTTGAAATGTCCTCGTGTGAGAGGTTGGCGCAAAACCAAAGACGTCATGTCGCAGACGCGCAGACTTGATTGACTGTTGTCTGTAGAGATTTCATCAGCTGTCGAACCAGGCACGCTCTGGGGTGCAGATCAGACTGATCCCTGCATTAACACGACGGAAGTCAGGTACCAGAGAACCCCTCAGCTCACCACAGCCGCGCCTCAAAACAGCTTGTTTGCACCTCACACAGGCTGACCTGCGTTATCGCGACTAGAGAACTGCTCACCGGCGGTATCCTTACCTTTGCGCTGGCACGAACATTCGCTACGGCACCTTGCGCTAGGTGGGTGTGATGCGGTGGTGAGGCAACTCATCTAAATCAGGCTGCGACGGGAGGTTGCGCCTCATATCCGAAACATTGGAAGATCTTCGCGGTCAAAGACGATGGTTTCTGTGCCTCAGCCATCAGCCTCTGCACGATCCGAAGTTCGCACGGCCGACTCCACTGCTGTCGGCCCCTCTTTACTCGATCTGTGACCGGGGTAATATGTGCGGAACATGAGGCTGTGCCCATGTAAGCAAGGTCGGCAACGTTCGAGATCCCAGCGAAGTTACATGAGATATTTCGAGTGTAGACACTGCAGGCGATCCATGTGATGGAATGGTAGCTGCGAACTCTCGAGACGGACCTACCGCGGTAAGTAGGGTCTGGTGCTTGAGTCTCCCCGACAACACTTTGGAATGTTTTGAGATGCCGTTTGCCCTGGCTACGGATACTACGGATACTTGCTAACGGTAGCCGCATGGGAAGAAGGAATTCGCCGTACATGAACCACTTGGAGATGCCGTATCCGCGACGCTGGGTCGGAAGATCAGCGTACGGTAGTCAGGTCAACTCAGCCTTGGTGAAGTGTAGGAATGTAGTCGCATTAATGCCTTTTGTTCAGCAACATCGCGCTAGATACAGAGAGTGTTAGTAGCTACCTGTTGGTCAGTGGACAGCTCAACGCAAGGCTGCGTCGAGGCTGGACTGCTGCAAAGCAAACACGCATGCGGCAAACATCCCCACCGACGCTTGTCGAAGTGCATGGAGCAGATGCCAATCATGCCTTGCAGCTTCCCCTCACTTTGATCACCACTGCGGCCTAGTTGCAGCACAAAGCTCGTTCACTTGTGCGGTTGTGGTGAGGAGCTCCTAATCTTATACGAGCGCGATTATAATGCCCAGAAACTGGAAAGCGCCGGCGCATTATTTGAAGTTTTCGGATCATGAGATGGCATGGGTACGAAGGATTCGTGGATACGAGGACTAGGGTTGAGTCAATAATTTCGCGGCTTACTTTGCAGCACTAAATCGCCTTGTGCATCGTTTGCCTTGGCTGAGGCACCAAGACGGGAATCACCATCATCGTCTCGTCATGATCCAATTTTCTAGAACGAGAAGTGGCTTCCGATGACTTGTGGCTGAACGCCGGGAGAAAAAAATGGAACCGACCGAGGGGCCAACATTGAGTACGGCCAACACGTTCACCATGGCAAGGGCTTTCGTTGGGTAATTGTGTAGAGATGATGCTTTTTGAAGGTACTGAAAAGAACAGTTAGTATGACTAACGATCGTGTGTGATCAGTGCGCACTGGCGAGTGGTAGTAGATTCCGCGCTCGCCTAGACAATCGATACAGTCCCGGCATGGTGGCGAGCGACGAGATGACCCCAAAGCGTGCGCTGGAGAAAAGAATTTGGAACCGGCCGGGAGCGGTGTGCTGGGAGTGACCGTTACACCAGAGTAGATGCGGTGCGCCGTGCCCTCAAAGAAAGCAAGGACGTGCCCCGCTCCCATCCAGGTCTGTGAGATACCATCATGGTGGAGAAGCGAAAACCCATCTGGTGGATCGATGCGTGAGATGAACCTTGAAGAGTGCCAAGCAGCGACGAATAGCGGAAGGCCTTGGGCAAGAAAGTGGGAAGACCGTCTCACCCAACGACCGCGGCATGCCAAAGCCGCCATCCGCCCGCCCCAAAATTGGACGCCCACTTAGCAATGCGTGTAGTGGCTGAAGACGCTTCTGTTGTGTGAAAGCGATCGTGCGGTGCAGTTGTGACGACAGCCTCGTGTTTCAGACGCAGGGAATGGCAAGACGGTCGCATCCGACTCAGAACGGAAGATCACTCAACCTGAGGAATAATACGAGTTGATATTGAGCTGGTGTTTCCAAAACACTCGGAGCAGTCCATAGAGGGAAATTCGTCATCCTCGCCTAGCCGTCCACAAGCGCGCACACCCCTGGGGCCTTCCCTTTTAGCTTACCAGCATCGCTCGGATTCATCGTGGTTCCCAGCGGCTGACTTCCGCCATCAACGTCGACGATATTCTTACGTCGATATAGACCCCATTCTCATGTTACACGCACCCGGGCCTCAAACACGTGCGGCGTCGCGGCTCGCGATGGGCTCGCGATGCTCCTGGCGCCCGAGAGGTTAGGGCTGTGACTCTGCTTCGTATAGCTCCACATACCGTGGCCGATCACTCAAACAGTCAACGTACCACATCGTCGCTTGTCTAGTCTTTGCTATTTCAGTCTACATCCCGCACCGTGTCGCGAGACCCCTGCAAGCGCCCCTGCCTAACTTAGCGCTCGAACAGGGTAGCGCCTGCCCTAGACAACCCAGCCAACTTTTCACCACCGTGTGCCGTGTTTCTCAAGCGGGTCCGAGAGTTGAATGATCTCCAGTCCAGCCGCTGCATGCAATATAATAAATCCTTTCCCAACCCGTCTCTCGCTCCCTGTGCCTTCCGCCCCCGACTCGCTCCCCGTACCCATCTGCGTGAATGACAGGTCTGATTCACTAGTGCCAATCCACTCGTCTTGCTCGACGTTTTACACTCGTTTTTACCACGCCATCAGTCCGGTTTTAAAACCCCCGCGTCGTACCCCGATTTCGCGCCTGAGACTCCTGTCGCTCGCTCGCTCACCTCTTTGTTCGGATCCACCTATCGATACCAATCTAATCAGGAGCCCCCCATTCGCTACTGCCCTACCCGTGTGCACCTTCCTCTCCGACAGCTGTCACTCACAGTGTGCCTGCCTGCATCTCATCTCCGCCCCACCTGCTATTCTTACCTTGATCTCGACATCACTCCTACTCCACCGCAAACATGGGCTTCGGATCCTCCGACGGCAATGAGTTCTTCCAAAGCTGGGCCTTATGGCAGAAGATGACTTTCGTAAGGACTTCAACCAACCGCTGACTCCACCTGCTAACGCCGTACAGGTACTGGCCTGCGGAATTGTACTCACCATCTTCTTGGGCCTGCTCAAGCTATGGTACGACAAGAACAAGGTCCGCAAGTACAGCAAAGTGGACAAAGGCAAACGCGCAGCCACTCCGGAAATGCTTGAGGCGCAGCCAGTAACCCAGGTGACCGAGGAGACCAAGGATGAGATTCCATTCGGCATCCGCGCAATCCAGAGCGGTATTGAGGTCGACGGTGTCTGGATCTCGCGTACCAACACCCCCGTTGGCAGTAGCCGTGCTTCCATCATCAGCGAAGCCCCTCCATACGCCTCGCAGTCGCAGCTCTCGCTGCCCCGGCCAGTCGCCCAAGGTTCCAGCCGCAACAGCTCGCGCGGTCCCAGTTCTTTCGACCGCGCCGTCTCCGCTGAGCCCGTCTCAACCCAGGACTCCCGATCATCTTCTCCTGCTCGTCCCCACAACCATGAGGGCCCCCGCTGCAGCAACTGCAATCACCACGTCTCCCGCAACAGCGCCCTCAACGCCCTGGAAAACCCCTACGCTACCCGCAACTCTGGCGCTACTTCTCGTGAGTATCAGCATGCGCAATAGATTGAACTATGCTAACAGCCTTAGCTCCCCTCGGTCAACATGGACAGTCCGCAAGCAATTCCAGCCGCCGCACCAGTGACGAGTCCGACTACATGGCAGCTGGCCAGGACGTCCGCACCTACGAGTCCGCATACTTCAGGCCCAACCAACCCATTGACCCCAAGACCGACCTCGAACTCCTCCGCAGCCATCGTCTTTCCCACGTCGCCGAGACTGGACAGCTCACTCCTCGAGTGCGCAAGCCAGGTAATAGCGGAGAGTGGGCCAGCGTGGCGGACAACCAAGTGTCCTCGGTCAATGGTGTTAACTATTTCATGCCTCAGAAGTCACCTTCTCCTCCGCTAGCTACTGTCGCCGACCAAGCTGAAGACGTATCTGCCGGACCGAGTCACGATGGCAACGCAGCGAACCAGGCAAGGCAAGCGGTTCCCCTGACCGAGTCTTACGCGCCCAACGCTCCCTACTACCCCGACACCTACGAACCCCGTGGCCCTCACCACCAATACAGCTACGATCAGGTGCCGTACGAAGTCAACACCGAGCAGAACCAGGATCGCGATGACCACGTCCTGCGCTCCGTCAACTCTGGCTTCCAGGTCCTGAAGCCGGGCACCTTCCAGCCACCCACCCCTGAGGAGGTTGAGCTCGCCGAGCGGAGAACATCAAAGAAGCTCCAGAAGAAGAGGAGGACATCCGGTGATTCGCGGAAATCAGCCTTTACCGAACAAGTCTAATTTTTCATTACGATAATGATAATTTCGCTAAGGCTTCCACCTTGATCGCCTTCCGCGTCTCGTTTTGCTACAACAACGTGCCGGCACCAACTGCATTGAAGTTATTACAGCGTTTAATTTTGTATCATCTGGCAATCTCTGGGGCTTCTTCTGGGCAGCATTCTGGCACTGGGTACTTTGCATGTATGGTTTTGGAGCATGGACAGGCCCACCTACTGTTGTTTTTTTCCTTAATTCACTCTCTCCGCCGCAACAGGTTGCTTGGCATACCAGGAATGCGAGCGGCGTTGTAGTAACCATCATCATAATCGGGGCGTTATAGACACAAAATGGGCACACCTAACGATCGACACGTAGCATGAGTACCAGGGATTACGGGCTCATTGCATAGCATATAGTAGAATCACGAACTTCTTCTCAAATTCATTCCTTCTCAAAACTGGCATGGTCTGCGCAGGTCTGAGTGACTCGCTTCACCACTTTACTTACAACAGACTACGGCTATAATGGCCCAAGGCGACGAAGGATTAGAGTTCTCACCCCCTGAACGCCCGTGGCTTGAATTGGCGAGGCACAGTAAGAAGCCAAGTCCTCAGTTGCCGTCCGTCGTCAGCAAAGCGCCACTCAGCTGAACAATGTGCGCTGACATCAAGAAACTAGGCAAGTAAGCCACGCCCGACGTCACATGCTGGTGATTGGACGGAATCAAACGGGGCAAAACAGACTCTGCAGCAGGTAGAGAAGAAGAAAACCAAGTCTCACTTACATGAATGGATGTATGTATGTGCGTGTATGCATAGGGATGTCTCGGTAGTGGCAACTTGCGCAGCATGTACATGAAGCTACTGGATACGCGGGTTGTGAAGCCGCGGGAACTTAGGCAGCTGATTAGCCCTGGGTGGTTGTTGAATACCTGCTCTATGGTGCGGTGAACATAGGCCAGTTTGTGTGAACGCATGTTTACTTGTTTTCGCTTAATGTGATTTGATGGGGTTGACTGGAGAGGATGAACGGGGATAGGAGGGCGTTACGTCTCACGTTACGAGAAAGACGCGTGGTTCGGGAGGAATATGGAGAATGGGTTTTACAGGTTTCGCTCTCCAGCTGTTCATGTTGAATCAGGACATTGAGATACGATCTCGCAATTTGTCGACAGAAGAACGCAACCAGGTTCCTGGACCGGCAAAATCGGCTCCTACCTACCGTCTGCCGTGCCCCGACCCGTGTCCCTGTTTTCCTCCTTCCTTCTTTTCTCGCGTAACTGCCTTGTTGAGTGGCGTTTGCTCTAGTAGGTCTTGGTACATTTCCCATTTTTCTACTCCATCTTCTTTTTTTGCGAACGTGCGTTCTTCGCTTTCGGCCCGGTTCTCATCTCATCTCTTTGATGGGGGAGATGGGAAAATGAGAGAGGGGGTCGAGCGGGATGCGGAGATTGGGGAATCTTGCAGCTTGGGGAAGTAATTACCTGGATACGAGTATCGTGATAGAGCGACTAAATGGATTCGAAAAGTGGTCGCTATCCGGCCGATTTCACATGTCTAGCCAAGTCACATATTCCCATTGATTACAGACTAGCGCGATCTAGATATTTCCAATACCTCGGCTTCTACATTCTAGAACGCGTTGTCCTTGCTGAACATACATGCTGTATGCAAGGCGTAAAGTCTTCGACCGGTGAGTGGGTGAGTTATCAACTGTCGCCATTTTCCAACAACACACCCATCGCCGCGCGCTACGCCGTTACTGCCTAGGTAAGGAACCCAGACACCTAAATTAGAAACGTCGAGCCGTGTGGCGTGCATATATGCTGCGGGAGGCTTTCTCACGGTCTGTCTGGCGCAATCGATAGGGCGTTGGGTTAGCGAGAAGGCGGCAGCGGGGTTGAGTCGCGCCTTCCTATCCGCTGGTCGCGCCTGCCCAATAACCTGCTTTGTGGTGCAGCGTCCAGAGAAGCCTCATCGTCATTCACGACAACGGACTCTCGAGTTGTTTTTCCCCTTACGCTGCGAATTCGCCTAATCCCCTGATATCGCGAGCATGGGTACACGTGGATTACGACATGTAAGAGGCGGGGCGTTGTGATGCGCTGGCCCTTTACACAGGCGAGGCATCCAGGGGCAAGGTCGTAAGTACTGGTCCTGAGAGGTGTGATTGACGGTGACTTGTCACCGTCACTGTCGCACGGAATCGGTTTCAGATGCATTGGTGCAGGATCTGTGTGCCAATCGATGTCTTGTCTCTGTAGATGAGTTTTGGGATTTGATCGGTACGGGCTACCGCACACCGGGTCGTTGTTCCTCGAAAACTGCGGAGGATGTTCAGAACGACCTAAACGCAGCGCCTTTGACCACTCGGCCACAGCAAAATATCGCACATCGAGCAGCGAATACTCTTCGACATCTTTCCGACAGCGTAACTGCCGCCTCGATTCTTCTCAGTACCCTAGACGCTCCGGCGATCGCGTCACCATCCATGCTTGTATCAAGATGCTTCCTCAAAAGCACAAAGGTCGGTCATATTAATACAAGGCCGAGTTCATCAAACACCTCGGTCTCGACCATGAGCAAGCTTTCGACGTATGGTGCTTTCGTTTTCGCGCAAGCACCTCATATAAAGAAGAAATTGAACAGGTCTGCAGCCTACATTAGGATAAAAGCGCGCAAGTTAGTTAACCCAACGTCATTGTAGGCTCCGGGGTGTTCAGTTTTCTCTCTAATTGGGGTACAAGCAACCACCAACGACATCGAAGCTACCTAGGTACCTACCGACAAGTCCAGGACTTGGCTGACTCTACTTTCCGTCAGTACTGATGGATGGTTCTGCGATACGAGAGGCATCGTTCCGTGGCTGAAAGCTAATCGCGGCATGGAAGATACTGCAGGACAGTAAGGATAGCTCCTTCGGTAAGAGCTACGGCCGGAACCATATCAGCCCCAACACTTCATTCCCCATACTCGAATGAGCCTGCTACGCCAGTGCTTATGTTCATCGCAATCTAGCGACGGAGCTCGCACTATGCCTATACTTTAGGTTAGTAACGTAGGACTGCTATATACCCTTAAGATCATATTCTCTGTGTTGCAGCAAATCGTTCAGAGGTCTGCATTGCCGTTAGTCTTCGTTGGAAATTATGTCATGTACCGATGTAGGCCGCAAGAAGCAACAGGACAATTATGGAATCACACCACCCGGAAGTCTACGTTGCTCTTAGTTCTTACCTGTTATCTTATTTTGTACTATCGTAGGCCGCAAGAAGCAAGAAGGCTCTCGTAGAAACAGATCACCCAGAAGTCTACATTGCGTTGAATCTTTCTGATATCGCATTATACACTGCTTTATGCGGCACGAAGCAATGACAATGTAATAGAAGCAAGTCATGTGGAAGCCTACGTTGCTGTGATTTCTTTCTAACCGCCTTGTTTGAAGACAACTACATCTCGAATTCTGACGTGACGTGACGTACATGTCGATAGCAGCCACGGGATATCTCTACGGTATGTCTCATTGACCGCCGATTTGTCACGCTCCGTTTGCGCCTTTACCTTAGGCAGCCACCCGTCCTTCTCACTTCTGATTGACATCATCGCAACTGCCGCTCCAATTGTTTCTCATACTCGCGACACCCTACACACCCGTGCCGATATGGCCCCCCAGACCACCAAGAGGCGCAAGATGCGACCTTACGAGAGAAAGGCACAGATCATCGAACAACTGGGCTTCGGGCGTGGGCAAGCTTTCAACAAATGGCGCGCGAGCAACCTAGTGAAGCCCTACTGGGAAAGATTCAGCAGATACTTCATGAATTCGTTTCCCATCAAATCCGGCAAAAAGGGTACGAAGTTCGTCCACCTCTACACTCGGATGATCAACGGCGAGAAGGATGGCTGGGGGACATTCTCCGCCCGCGTCGACCGTCAATACACTACCGATATCGACTGGCATGCATGGCTTTTATATTGCCTTGTCGACCAGAACGCGAAGGACAGAAATGGTTGCTTCTATACGAAGGGGCTTGAGAAATTGGCAACATACCAAAGCATGTGGGACTTCATCGCCTTCGAGAAGCGGCAACGCGCACGGAACAAGGGCAAAGGCGCTGCCAGTTCATCAAATACCGGACCATCCTCGTCCAAACAACTAGACCTCCACGAATCCACCTCATCTGCGGATGTGTATGAGCATTGCCTCCATCCCGACGAAGGTGTTGCTAGCATCTTCTGGGTCGAAGGTAGGCCGGGAGCTTTGGAAGAAGATGAAGGAGCATCCATTCGAGCAACTGTCCAGGGCTTTTGTGGCATGACTGAAGTTGAGTTTGAAAGAGCGGTCATGGACGTCTTTGATCTACGTAGCCACCAGCAGATCGTGGTGGAGTTGGATGCCTGGAGGGGTTTGACGTACATCGGCGCTCAAAAGTACCACGAAACTGAAAAAAAATAAATTTCAAGTTGACCACCAGGGAAGTAGCCAACGAAGAAGAGATGAAGCCAGTACCGTTGCTTCTACAAAGGGTGCGAATAAGTTTGACGTAGCTCCCGCCGATAGGCGTTTGCTCGATTCAAGCGCACAGGACAGTCAAGTGCGTGGGTACGCCACATATCGCTTCTCTCTACCAAGTCGTTCAAGACGTATCAAGACACTGCCTCAGTGCTGGAGAGTCTTCCTTTCTTATTAGCTCAATCAAATTTGGACATATGGGGAAGGATGACGAGCCTTCAGTCGAAGAAGACAAGGGTGGAGATCTTCTCATGGCTACATGTGTATATGCAGCCTACGATAGTATCCGATAGTAAATGCAATACATCAATGAAGGGGATCTCTCTTTTCGCTCATACCAGAAACTGAATTTGGTAGACATGATCTATCCGTGGTAGATGGGTAAACTCAATACATGAGTAGATCTAACAGACCAATAAAGTAACACAACATAATACACAACAAGAAATCCAGTCCTAGCCTCTTCAGATCAACAATTAAGCATACCCACATCGCATCCACTCTCAAAAGTCCAAAAGACTTCTCCCCGGAACAACAACCGCAGTATTCGGCACCGCCAAATCCTTAGCCGGCTCTGCCTTCGGTACACTGAACCCATACTCCGCCTCCCAATCGTCTTCATAATCGCTCTCATCCTCTGAATCCCAGTCACTCTCCTCGCTGTTATCCTCATAATCGCGCTCACTCCAGCCGTCGCTATCATCGTCCGCGTCTTCCTCCTCATCTTCATCCACCCAATCCGCATCGTCCTGGTCATCGCCATCGTTCTCAAAGTCGCGCGTGGAAACCTTGACCTTACTGATGACTGGTATATCCAGAAACCTATGACAGCTCAAGTCCTCTAGCTCTCCAGTGAGCAGCTCTGTGCCAGATGTGTAGCCCAATCCGCCTTTCTTGTCTATTTCTTTGCGCTCGAAATCGAGTTGCACAATGGCCGGTTCGCCCCAGCTGTTGGTGTGGTTGAAACGCAGTACCTGCAATGTATCCCATAGTGGTAGTGGCTTTGAGGTGAGAAGCTGTTGGATGGCGTTGGCGTGGCTTCGTTTGCTGTGATGCACGTATAGGGCCTCCAATCCGCTCAGCGCTGTGAGCATGGCTTCCATACGCTTGCCGTAGTGGTCGTCGATCGTGCCTTCGCTCATCTTCAGGTATTTGACGGTCGACGCGTAGGTGGGATTCGAGGTCACGGTGCGTAGGAACAGATCCCAACGCGTATTGGCGATTGTTAAGCTGATGTTCTTCGCGATGTGTACGGAGGAAATGCGATTGAGTGAGTGCGCCGTCAAGGAGAGGTTGATAATATGGCGGTAGAGTGTTGGCTGTTGGCCTTCTTCAATGTCATTGACACTGGGCCGATCGGGCGCAAGGTATACGGATATTAGATGGAGGACTGGGTCGGGGAGGGACGATAATGTAACAAGGGACATATTTGCGGTAAGAGACGAGGTTGCGAGGTATTTGCGACAAATTTGCAGACTTAGGTGTTGGGTTTGGAGGAAAAAGAGGCGAGGTGGTGGGTATGTATTGGAGAGAGACGCGTCTCGATGATGTAGACGCGCCGAAATGGCGCTAAGTTTGAGATGGTATGGCGCGTGCACCCCCTAGACACAAGAACGCGAAATGGCGCGGTAGTGTTCCCGGGACATAGGCGAAGTGCCGGTAATGGCAGCAGCAGCAGCAGCAGCAGCAAAGGTCGATAAGTTGTGAATACCCTCTCGGCACATGAATCCTATTGCATTGCCATAATATGTTGACCCAAACGCCGCGCTATGCATGTTGAAAATCAATCACGTCCTACCCTCGCTCACAACTTGACTTTCTTCACGGTCTTTTGTTCCGCCGTCGCGTCGTCCTTCTTCCGCTTGAAGATGCTCTGGCTCTTCATTTGACCAAGTCCGGCCTTGTTCGCCGGTGCAGCCTTTGCTTTCAACCCAAAACTGAGCTTGACAGGCGCTGCATCCGCCTTCGGCTCCGCAGGATCGGTCTTCTCATCTCCTTGTGTTTGTTCGTCGGCCGGCGATTCGACCTTCTTCTCCTCGGTCGGGGACGCTCCTTCTGCCGGCGGGGTGACCTGTTGTTGTACTGTTGCCTGTGCCGCCGCTCGTTTTGCCTCGATAGCCTTCTTGGCCTCGGCTTCTTCTTGTGCACGCTTCGCCATCTTCTTCAACATCTTGTCTTCGCCCGCACCACTCCGTGCCTCAGCAGCCTCCATTTCCGCGATCTCGTTGCGCCTGTTCAAAGCCGCAACGGAAGTATCTCTCCAAGCGATCATCAAGCCGTCCTTTTCGTCCTCCTTAACATGACAAATACCCTCGCGTCCTAGGTGTTTGGCGAACTCGGTGAGGGAACTCCACTTAGTAGCGTTCATGTGGACGTGTTCCTTGTCTCGGATATACTCGTTGTAGAACTTGTTGACGCCGATCCATTTCTCGTTGTGTGCTGTCCGCAGAAGATTGACGAAATCCCTTTGGAACTCGTTGCTGAAGCCTTGAATATACTTCTTAGGGTCCTCGCCGACGACTTGCAAGTTTCGGACATGGCCCTCGCTCTGGACGTGGCATTTGAAGCCGTTGGCGTCGCGACATTGCTTCTGGCACGGCTCACACCACCAGCGCAAGCGCTGCAAGCCCTTCGACTTCATCTTGTTGGCCACCCATTTGGTACTACCCGCTTCGGCCTTGCCCATGGTTGTGGCGGTGTCGACGGTGGGTGGGCGTAGAGGGTAATGCGGTTACGAGGACGGTCGTCGCGTACGCGGTGTGAAATCACAGCGGATCTCGAGGATAGTCCCGTGTAGTCGTGTGGGATTCGTATAGGTAGCCGCGATGCGTGGGCCGGAAGGTCGTATGGTGATTGAAGATTGGCGTGAATTCGCAAGACTCGTAGGGCTGCTCAAGTGGCTGACTAAAGAGATCGCCACCCGCGGCTGCGCTAGCGCTAGACAGAACTGGGTCCACTGCGCACGTAGGTAACTGCGTCGCATGTGCGCTCTCGATGTCTCGCATTCGATAAGTTGACAGCAAGCTCTTTGAGAATAAAAAGGCCTCCAAAAGTTGCGATGGTAGCAGTACCATCGAAGTCACCAGTATTAGTGGGTATCGGATTTCACCACGAGCGCTATCTGAACGTACGATGTAGAAACACTTGGACCGAATACCCGTTACTATACTAAGAGGATGGCACGAAGAAGGCACGTCGCTCTCGGCTTCTCTGACCATCTGTTAGGTAAAGGCGGGTGTACTTTCGTTTACCTGCTTCTACACAGACCAATATCACCTATAAGTGTATCGTCGCCCACATCATGACATACACCACTGCATCTTACCTTTACGAAAGGTCCAGTCACTTCAGATTATCGGTAATCTCAAGTTACGAGGTAGCGAATCGAACCCCTCAGCAATAAAGGCATGTATTTCGCGGTCATGAGCCGTCTCAAGATCATTGCTGACTCAGGACACAGACATAAACCGTATTCCATCACTTCTTCAAGCATAGTCAGGACTAGCTGGCATGGCGAGAGGCAGCCCCGCAGGATATTCCAAGAAGCGACAACGTGCGCGCAAACCGTACAAGAACAAAGCAAAAGTCGTCGCCTCTTTCGGATGCTTTGACACTAATACCGCGTTCGAGGAATGGCGACAGTCATCGCTGGTTAAGCTGTGGTGGGACATCTTTGTTAGCAAGTTTCTCAACACTAACCTTTTCAGGCCTGATAAGCAAGTCGACGACTTTGAAGATTTGTATGCCTAGATTAAAGAAGGAGAGAAAAACAGTTGTAGGAGGTTTAATAAATATATAACTTCTTCTAACTACAAAGACGCGACAGACTAGCATGCATAGCTAACACACTAGCTTGTTAAGGAGAACAAGATTGACTTTAAAGGGTGTTTCTTTAGCTCGCGCCTAGAGAACAAAGCTATGTTCTAAACAGCTTACTACTACATCTTATTTGCGAAGCGAGAGCGCGCCAGAGCACTTACGAGATCCAAGACCACCAGATCGCCAAAGACCAAACCCAAACCAACCGCCACACGTCTCGCCGCACCCCTACTAGACGAGTCCGACACTACCTAGCGGGATTTACAGCTTGGTATGGCTATTGTTAAGTGGACCAAAGGTTAGCCTTCTGATCTGCCATTGAACGCGACTACAACTGTCGTTGAGTCTTTTTGTGGCTACAAATTGGACGGCTTCTAGCAAGAGATCGACCGGCGTTTCGATCTGAGTACCTACAAGCAGCGGTCAACGGCTCTTGTAGCCACGAACGGAATGTTTTTCGAGGACGCCCAAGACCAAGCGGCACAGAGTGGTGCGGTGTTGTTCTCGCTGGAGACACGGGGTGTTTCGATAGAACGACTACATATTGGGCGAGGTATTACTTCCGTGGAGGAGAGGGGTTATTAGGCTAGGAGAAAAGTGCATATTGCACAGGGAAAAGTAAAATGAACAGGTGCCCTGCAGTCTACATTAGCATGGAAACACAAGTTCACGAAGTCCCAAGGTCATGTGGACGTCTAGGTCGGAAAGTAGGTGTTCAACCATCTTCTCGGATGGATGCTTCCATATCCAAATAACACAAACCTTCTCGTGCTTTAGCACACTAACCTCTTGTACCAACGACCCCCCTAATGCAGAACCATCCCCTTGCATACCCGTTGCGGCCCGCTGTCTTGGCTACAATCAACACTCTTCATTTCTTTCCCAACCCGGTAGCAAAAAAGATCTAGAACATATGAGGAGCGGGATGTTCCAATACAACAACCAAATATCGTATGAGGTTTGCTTCCGCGGAGGCAGGGGTAGTGCTAGATCAGGGAGAAAGTGCGAGCCTCGGAAGAAGTGCGAAGGAGTGCGACAAAAAGTGCGAATTGCGACTGTGTTCTACGGTGGAGTAATCAGAAGTTACCTCTTTGGGGGCACTCGGGATGGGAAACTGAGAATTCGGTACTGATGATGATGGGTGATATGGCGAACCGAGTTTGGCATGGAGGAAACGGGGCTCTGACACAGAGATGTACGCGAGACACCCCGAACAGGGTAATGCATAGTGCATATCGGAAAGGGCCCGCTATGATAGCCGTTTGAACCGGGAGTCGCAGGTCTTCGGTGCAAAGACGTGGTACAGGAAGGCGAAGAGAGCAGTCCTGGACGGGAAGAGAAGGGTCAAGCCGCATACGCATATGCAGACATTACCGATGAACCAACATCCCAATCTCACCCAAAGAAAGAAGAAAAGAAAGCAAATACTTTACCTTTCCCTCTCCCATCCTCGACAAATCTCTTCACACAAACCCACACGTCTCACGCCCATTCGCCCCCCAAACCCCTCTCTCCATCCACCCATCACCTTAACTCACCGAAGGATTCACTTAATGCCCCCGAGAAGCACCGCAATTGACCGACTAGAATCAACACTTTTTGGCCTTTCCTTCCCCATGCAGGCAGCCTTATAGCAGATTTGACCGAAAAGGGTGGCAGGTGGAGACCGTGGAGGTGAAGTGGCAACAAAGGGAACGATTGTGGCGAAGACGCCAAGCCAACGTTGAAACCAAGGGAGCGATCCGAGAGGAGGATAGGGTAGGGTGTTCGGGTAAGAGCAGACGCCCCACTTTGCTGCGAAAATTATGGGAATGCCGATGCCTTGCCGAGCATGGCCGTGTTCCCCGGTCCAAACAAAAGGCGGCACAGACGCGGGTTTTTGTGGGAATAAAGCGGAAATGGCAAATGGTCAAGGGGCATCAGTGCGTCCTGGTGAGAATAATAAGTCCGAAGAAGAGCGACCGGAATCCATGGTTTTTGCGTTTTGTTGCCTCTTGGAGTAACAGATGGGGCCGTTATGACGTTGTTCTCGGTGCGCCTGGTGTTGCGGATGGGTTATGCTTGTACCCGATGGTGTGGTTTTGCGTGTGGATAAGACTATTACCGTCGTGAACGGCCCTTTCACGCTCGCACGTCGGATTACGCGAGTATGTGTAAGCAGTGCCTTCCTCCGATCTCTCACAGATGCTTCAGATCGCACCCATTGTCCACGATCCAGAGATCGCCGATGTCGCCGGCTGGAATCCACGCATAAGAGCGAGGTTGCCTAACGCAGACGGACCGGATGGGTGTACCAAGGTCGGTGCATTTGACCGAACCGCTGTATGAAAAGAGACATACTCCGAGTAGGCTTACAAAATCCTGATTCTGCCGCAATCAACGGTGGAATGGAAGTTGCTGCATTGGGTAAGTAGATATTCTTGCAATCGAGATTTGAGGATCGAGATTTTGAATAGTGATCAAGTGACGGAGGGACAGAAGAGAAGATGCAGATTGGGACGGTGCAATGTGGGGACCATGAGATGTACATTTTGTAGATCATCTATGGGAGGCAGTCTGGCATTCAATTGCCCTTCTGCATATGTTGGAAGTATACCACCGTTGGGTTATGCCAGGCTCTGAGAGAGCAAGGCAACTTCAAGCATACCGTTCTGCGAGCACGAACACACAGCGTGGGTGCTGAACTGTTTCCAGGGCAAGTCAGGCGAGAATCGGCGCGGAGTGACCTATCTCTCGTGTTTGACGATGTTATGTGTGGTGTTGCGCGGGTGACGAGTCAACCACATGTGCACCCACTGCACATTATCTCCTGTCTCTTCAATCCACCCTCCGCCTAACACTCCTGTCACCATCAGCACCCATGCCCCCAACAACATCCTGCACCAGCTCCCTCAACTGCGCCTGCACCTCTTCAGAATCATAGTCTTCCCGCGCCGCGAGCTCCTCAATGCGCCTCCGTATCTCAGGATCCGGCGCATCGACAGCGTCTTCTTCCATGGTGCCAACATTCACCTTAACACCATCGGGCAGCGGGGGCGGTGGGTGAACACCCTCAGTCTCTATGACGCCCGGTGCAGCAGGTTCATCGCCGGTGCGTAGACTCCTGAGGTACTGGTACACTTCGTGTGTCTCGCCCTCCTCTTCGCCAATCTTGTCCTCTGCTGTCTGGCCCTCTTGGTTCTGTATCTTTGTGTCGGCGCCTAGTTCCTCAACAAGGCACTTCGCTACTTCGGTCTTTTCGGTCGCGAAGAGGGGAGTCTCGCCGTCTTCGTCGGTGATGTTGACGTCGGCATTGTATTTTTGGACCAGGTCGCGCAGCACGGCGAGTTGGTTGTACGAGGCTGCGGCGTGGACTAGCGAGTAGCCGTGTGCATCGCGGGCAGAGGCCAGGTGTGGGTGCTGCTCGAGCGAGGAGAGGATGGACTGCGGGCGCGTGTCGATGAGGTTGAGGAGGAGATCGATGGTTGGTGCTGGAAGCGCCATGGTGGGCTGCGCGTGAGGCTGGTCGGAAGTGCCGGGCGTCTGTGTCGGAATGCTCGGTATTCTGGGCGTGTTGGGCGATCGCGAGGGCTGCGCATTCGAGTACGCGCAATTCTGGCTGCAAATCTAAAAATGACGTGGTGGGCGGAGATGCGGAGACTTCCCTGTGGCGCTCCCCATCGCGCGGCTAGCTGCCATCCCGGCCCCCAGATCGACTAACATCTTGACTTTCATCATCGTGCATCTGCGTAATACATGCCAAACTCTATCTAATTACCACCTCCGCACATCTTTCATGTTTATGTGAACATGTAGACGGACCGCGCGGATGAACAGCTGGTGCAAGCCTCGGACACCGAAGTCAGGCCGGCGCAATAAGGAAATGTCACTGTATGGGGCGCTCTGGGCGCCAGCTGAGACATCCGGACGATCAAGACCAACGCCCAGCGCCCATCACACACAGCCTCAAACCGTCAGCCTGGGCCTTGGCCATGCTCGCGTGCCCCTTCACCCTTTTGCCCTCCGCTGCCGTGCCTGCCTCGTAATCTTTACACGTCCTAGTTGTTCTTTCTTCTTCTATTTGGTAGGCGCCATACACGTCAACACCGACCGCAGCATACCGTATACCGTATCTTTGTAATACCGTCGCACAGCGTCACCCAACGCTAGACTGTCGCCTTTGTCTTGGCCTCCTCTAGCCGCCTTAATGCGCTTGTCCCTTTGATCTATTGTCTGGACTTGACTTGCATTCTTCTCTTCTCTGTCTGTCGTCATTAGACACCCACTCTCGCAAACATGAGGACCATCAAGGGCGTCGGCGTGCCGTCGGTTCGCCTCGTCCTCTCCTACGTCTTCGACTGGATCGTCATCATCGCCATTGCAGCCATCGCCGGCGGCTG
Organism: Alternaria arbusti; assembly: GCF_024043155.1. Taxonomy (NCBI): domain Eukaryota; kingdom Fungi; phylum Ascomycota; class Dothideomycetes; order Pleosporales; family Pleosporaceae; genus Alternaria; species Alternaria arbusti. The sequence goes on from NW_026249971.1 coordinate 34,714, forward strand.
GGAATATGTCGAGCCTTTCCGACGACCCTTCTCGCCCGTCGACCTCTCGATATCGTACCCGTACCAGACCAGCGAAATGATACCGACATGGCTCCTCGTCGTAGTCTCACTCATTGCGCCCGCCGCCATCGTCATGATCGTGTGTCTTGTCTGGGTCCCTGGACCAACCGCCGAACGCGGCACACCCAAGTCGCTCATTTGGAGGAGGAAGCTTTGGGAGTGGAATACCGGTTGGATGGGTCTTGCGCTCTCGCTCGCGACGGCATTCCTCATCACACAGGGCATGAAGAACCTCTTCGGAAAGCCGCGACCTGATCTTCTGTCAAGATGTGACCCAGACCTGAGACGCATCCGGGACTTCGCTGTCAACCCTGTTGTTGATGAGGAATTCAATCCAGCTTGGGTACTCGTCACCTCAGGAATCTGCCGGAACACCGACAACGACATTCTCAAAGACGGCTTCAAGTCGTTCCCCAGTGGTCATTCCAGCTGTAAGCACACCCTCCAATCTCTACAAACACCCCGCTAACCCACTTCTTTTAGTTTCCTGGGCCGGCCTCCTCTACTTGACCCTCTTCCTCGCCTCCAAATTCTCCGTCGCAATCCCCTTCCTCCCCCATCGCCCCTTCTCCACAAACCCCGCCCACACCTCCGCCATCTCCCCTTCCAACCTCAAGAAACAAGCCACCCTCCCCATCCACAAACAAGACTCGTCTCTCTCATCCCCAACCTCCTACAACGACGACGCAGTAGTACCCATCCGCTACCAAAACGCCGCTCCACCCGTTTACACCCTAGTCCTCATCTTGGTCCCCATCTGCGCCGCCATCTACATAACAAGTACCCGCTTTACCGATTTTCGCCATTTCGGTTTTGATATGTTGTTTGGTACGCTGATTGGCGTGACGTGTGCGTGGTTTTCGTTCCGATGGTATCATCTGCCCATTACACGGGGTGCGGGTTGGGCCTGGGGACCTAGGAGCTACGATCGCGCCTGGGGCATCGGTGTTGGCAGGGGTAGCTACGTTGGCACAGAGGGCTGGAGTAGGAATGGAGGCAGTGAGACTGCGCTCAGGAGACGCGCGGATGCCCAGGGTACTGCGAACGGGCACAGTGTGGATGAGAGTGAGTTGGGTGTGCTGAATCGTAATGGCGCGCCGCATGCTGGGAACCCGCCGAGTTCTATGCACTCGAGAGTTGGTACTGCGCAGGAGGTTTGATCTTTCTTTCTTTTAATACCACGTAATGGATTGGGAAGCATGGCGTTTGGTGGATTGCGTTTCTTGGACAGATAAGGAAAGAGGTGGTTATCAGAGGTGTTGTATACCAGGTTGGCTACTTTGCACATATTAGAGTGCACACTCAAAGAATTGAGAAATTTAATTCATTGCTCTAGAGAATGTTATAGTGATGAACTGGCTGTTGACTATATGGTATTTTACCCGAACTGAAAGGGAGAACTGTGCCGCCACGTGCTTGAGTTGACAGCCTGTGTGGATCGAATTGCAAATGAGATGGAATCGAATGAATAGACAACCAATGAAACCGGAAGTAAGAACCGAGACGCGAGCTGATTGCACGAAATACTGTACCTACCAGTAGGAGATGAAAGTAAAGGTCGCTTGGGGTGTTGTCGCTTTGGGCTATCATGTCATGTCAAATCAACTGTACTTTTGTATGCTGCTACGTATACCTCTCCACCTATCGGCAGTTGAATACCCTCTGCTCCACGGTCTTGTTGAAAAGACGAGCTGCCTCACCTTCTTCTCCTCTGCTATCCATGCGTGTATGGACGGAGACAGAATGCGTTCACATATGTCCCGGCGAAGCCATGCGGAGAGCACATTCGTCGCACACCATCCTGTTGTATCGGGTCGGCCACTGTAGAACCTCATCATCTACAAGCCCTTCTTTCCCTTGGCCCTTTCTTCCTCGCGCTTCTGGTAGATCATACCCGTGAATGGGTCCTCCCACCTGCACGCAATCGAGTATGCAGTGTGGACGATTGCGGTAAGGAAGATACCGGCTGGCTTTCCGTACCAGATAGCTGTGGCCAAGAAGGACATGGCTGAGCCGTGGTACATGGGCGAGCTGGAGACGTTGAAGGGGAATGTTGTCACAGGCTCGTCCATGAGGATGCCAAAGTAGTCTCCGAGGTAGGTTCCGGTGACACCGAGGGCCCACATGGAGGTCAGAACGAGGGTATTTCCCATGGCGAAGAGGGGGATCGCGGAGTACTTGATGGCGGGGGCTAGGAGGGTTGGGTGCGTGGGTTGCTCAGCGAGAGCTTCATTGTAACTGTGAACAAGCAGTCAGTATATCGACTCGCTTGGGCAAAGGTCCATGTCTGGAGACGGTGGTAGCCTTGTACGTACAGATAGTCTCGGAAGATACCCAGCGAGAAGATGGTCACGGCGAGCGCATAGCATCCAAGGCGGGGGTTACCACCAAAGAGCTTCGTGATAACTTTGTTGTGGTATTCTGAATACTGTTAGCCTTCCTCGGTTCCGTCTTCTGCTCTACGACACCCAGCAGCCTCCCGAGGCTCGGCTATAGCCGTAAAAAGCAACGATGGAGTTATGTACCTTGCTGCGCAGCGATGCTGAAACTTGGTTAGTGTCTGTGAGGGAGAATGGTCGATTGTACTTACTTCCAGAACGTAGGGTTGAACACGATGCTCGCGGCAGACACTGCCACATGTTAGCTGTCGCATCCGCGGCTGCGGGGATCTGGATGTTGACACTTACCCCACAAGCTGGGCTTGCTGAAGTCAATGTACGAAGTCATGGTGGTGAGAAGGGTTCGGAAGGCTACAAATCATCAAACTGCGATAGCAGCAAATGTAGAAAGAGGGTGAGATCCAACATGCGAAAGCTGTGGGGGGATGCCTAGGTGTTGACAGCTTGCCCGGCAGATGAACATGTGGAGCTATGACGTCTCGCTAATCCGCATGTTCAGCAATCGCGGAAAGAGCGCCTCACGCATTATCGGCTAACGGCAATGTGTTCGTGTATGATTGTATTGTTTTAGTTTTTATTGATGACTCAGTTCTGATCTCTATGATGCGTTCGTGTTCTGCAGCCTTTACTGCGGGGTATACCATGTCTCTTAATGATGAGAAATTCAAAGAACGCCCTAATTAACAGTGTATTTCCGACCAGGTTCAATACGTCCAGCAGGCTCGCTGTTATCCATCACAGCTAAGATTCTTCTAAATCCTACACCATGGCGTTGTGACCAACAATCTCCGACGAACTCAACGTCTACAAACCGTTGTCGGCGCACGTGAAAGGTCCACCAAAACCATCGGCCTTGTAGCCGTCAATAATAGACTGGACAGTTGCGTATGTGCCCGCAGTCAGGAACAACAGGCCAATGAGGCAAAGTGCGACATTAAAGAAGAACCCGGCATATCCCTTCCAACCGCGGACCTTCCAGAAGTTTGGTCCGTGAGCCTCTCTGCGAAGACGGAAATACGCTACGCCCCAGAAGATGAATCCGAAGAACGAGTCGAACAGCGAGCTCATCAGCGAGAGCAGGTCGGAGAAGAACGGAATGACCTCGGCGATGATGAAGGCGAAAACCCAGAGCACAGCGAGGATTGCGATCCACGTGAGCCATCCGGCCATGGTGTGACCAGTCCTGTGTCGGGACTGAGAACCGTAGATGCGGAACAAGACAAAGCGGGCTGTTACGGAAGCATACAAAACACCGAGGAAGATAATTGTGGGTACCATGAAGGTAAAGGATACCTTCTTGTAGACCTCGTTGGAGATGGAACCGAAGGCCGGGGAAGTCATGTAGTTGGTACCAGTGTAACCGTATACAACACCTCCGACGAGACTGAAGACGAGAACCTCGCAGATGGTGACGGCCCAGAGCGCCTTGGGGAAGTCCTTGGGTTCCTTCATCTCGGCGATGAAACTAGGGAGGGTAATTTGACCAATGAAGGTATAACTAATGTTCATGAAAGCACTCATGCCCATAACGAAAGTGGTTCCAGCTGGGGGTATAGCGTAGACCTTGAGAGGATCAGCGGGGTCATAGCCTGCGGGTTTTCCGTCAACACCGGAGAATGCTGCCGCGAGGATGACGGAGATGAAAGTGAATCCTGCGGAGGCAGTCGCCAGCGTAGCGAGGGTGCTGAAAGTTCGCGGAAGCGAAGCCGCAAACGAAATAATGGCAGTGATCGCAGCGAAGGCGATAGTGCAGGTGCCGTGTCCAGTGATAGTGTTCCACCATTTGGCTCCGACAAGGCAGTGTAGACCCATGATGAAAACATCTAGGGAAAAGTCAGTACTGGTTGCTGCATGTTGACAGGGGTGGTCGCTTACTGTTCAGGACAAACATGACTGCTGTGGCGTAAAAGGCCCATTTCTTGTTCCAGAAGAGCATCTGACCAATGTCACAGACGTCGCGAATCTGGGGGTGGCGCATGCAGAATTCCCTAGATTGTGTAAGTATGGCGTTTGCGGATGGGATGTTGAGTGCGCGTACCAGGTGGTCAGGGACGTGTACAGGACGAGACCGGCAATGACGAAAGTCAAGATCAAGCCAGGAACGAGACCGAGGATCGAGTAGGACCAGGGGAAAGACATGATAGCCAGGCAAATGTACTCGGAGAACAACAGAGCCGCGGTCTTTGGCCAGCTGCAAGTACGGTACTTGATGGCGTTGTTGGCTTCCAGTTCGATCTGCCTGCCGATGGTGATGCTAGCGTCAGAGTCGGCGTCGGTGGATGTAGGTAGAATTCCTCCTTGGGCTTCGGCGTCGTAACCCTTCTCTTTCTCGAAGGCGACTTTTTCATTACTGCTTTGGCTGTTGTTGTCGGCGGGCGAGGCCTTGCCGCCGAAGAGAGACTTCAACGCCATTTTACGCAACGGATACACCTCTTGTAAGGAGTGTAGTAGGAAGAACGACGGTTGGTCGCTTCTGGGAGCATTAATTGCGTGTTCAAAATCCGGGCAGGGGAGTGTCGGAGTGGGTTGGGCAAACGATGGAGAGGCGGCAGGAAGATCGTTAAATATGCGCGGGGGCAAGGTGATAGCGGGTGCAGGGAGTTGAGCAGTGGAGGAGCGTAAGCTAGGGTGCTGGGATGGCTATTCCAAAACTTGCGGGGGCAGAGGAGAGTTCGGTGAAGGCGAACAGGGAAGGCGCAAGAGTGGGGACTGCTTTTGCCTGGTGGCGCCTACCGAGTTTGAGCGCGCCTATGAAGACTCGCACAAACACCAGCCGTTCGCCGCGCTATGACCGCTGCACTGTCGTCTTTTCCCGCCCTCAAGCTATGAAATCTCAGTGAAATCCTCTGCCCTGGCGCCGCGAGTGCCGCTTCGTGTGCTTTAATCGCATTAGTCGATTAGTACCGGGCGAGCGTGACGTCCGACGCATCGCTACCGCTTCAACGGCACAGATCTGCCATTTCACTGTCGCGCACGTGGAGAGTCTGGCCATGCACCAGGTCGTTTGTCGAAGACTCATTACGTCAATCGTCAAATCCTCGAGATAGCCAGACCGGTGGCGCTGCTGCGATGCCGCATTCCTGCGTATCTGTCACACCCTCTTCATATCGGCACACCGTTGTACTGGCTCAAAAGTCAGGTTCCCAGGCTTGACATCACTGTGGCGCCCGCTAAGCTCGATTGCTAAGCTCAATCCCACCACCGGTAAGCCTGGCTTGGCTTGCTTAGCTTACGCCATAACGCGGGCGAAATACCACCTCCAAGCCTCGCCAATGCACAGCACCCAGCATCTGATCCTTCCGATTTTGCTTATCTCGACTGGCCACACAAACGCCGTGTCGCGTGCAAATTATGGACTCCCCAGGAAGTTCTATCCGTCTAATCGGATTTAACTCAATATCGCAAAGGAAACGGCAAGAACCACAGTGTCTGCCACGTTGTAGGGGTTATTGTCCTGCAGGGTACGGATCCGCTATCTAGACAGCCGTGGACGCTCCCGACTATCGTACTCCGAAACAACGCCCTGCAGCATCGTACATCTTGACGCTGTATTTGCCAGACGGTTGGCCTTACGACCAAGTAGCGAAAGCGAAAGCGCACGCAAGATTGCGTGATCGTCTATATTGTTGTCCTGGGCGCTGCATGGCTTATGCGCATTGCTGATCTCGACTTGGCAGTTGTAGAGGGACCCTGTCTCGTGCGCGTTCACAGTCACGTACACTACGGGTATAGACCGGAAGGCTGCGCTCGGGTGAGATAGGGAAGCGACGTGATAGAGACCCCAGATTCTGTGAAGCTTTGAAAATTGATCCGTGTATTACTTCCATAAGAGGTGCTCGAGTCCACATAGCAAACGAATACCCAATCGACAAGCCAGCGACAGCTCGCTCCACGGAGTGCGAGCAACCAACTCTGTCTATTCACAAGACGGTCTCCTCCGCAGTCGCTCGTTCTTTCAGAAGCTCCTACTACGGGACACAGACCCAACGACAAACCCGAGAACGCTTGCGTCGCATCGTCCAAGGACGGAAAGATAGCTCACAGATTCTTGCAACACAACTCCTCCGCATCGCATCGACCCGTCAAAAACTAATATCTGCCCCGAAGTAACCCAAGCGCTTAATCGAAGAACCGTTGACGGTTCATTCCGTAGTACCCTATTAGCCAGGCGATGATGACGCGTTGCGCCGTTGAAACGCCACTGGCACGTGGTTCTTGAGATAGTCGTTGGAGCCGTCCAAGCGTAGTCGTGGGTAGGGCATGGGCTAGATACACGGAGAAAAGGGCTGTCGTGTCTAGAGTACGAGTAGCCACCACGCGGTCTCAGACTAAATAAACAGGGCGTCGCGCAAAAACGAACATGGTTTCCGAGTGCTTCCCATAGGCAGTTGTTGGTGTACAGCGGCTTGATATCCGTCTTGTTCAATATGTTCTAGCGGATACCTTGTATCACTTGTACCATCTCTCGCATGATTTACTACACCCCAGAAACTAGACGCCCGCTAATACGCCACAAAAGACCACTCTTTCCATTCCCACATCCACACGCACATCTACAATTCCCTCAGATCAAACTATCTCCTCCACTACCCCAGTTCATCTGTTGCTGGTTCTGCTGCTGCTGCTGCTCTTGTTGTTGTTGTTGTTGTTGCTGACTCTGCGTCTGCGCCCTCAAACTCGCCATACTATTCATCCCCATCCCCATCCCACCTCCCGAACTACTTGCCGTCCGACTCCCCATCGGCGGCGGCGCAATGCTAAAAGACCCCGTACCCGCTGGCTTAGCCGGCGGAGGCGCAATGCTAAACGACGAGTAAGGAGATTGCGTGCGTGACTGTGAGGGCGATGGAGCTATAGAAGGGAAACTCGATAGCGAATTCGTTGTGTTTGTGTTGTTGCCCCAAGTGTTTGAAGATGACATGGAGGTACTGCCGCTTGCTTTGCTCCAGTCGATACCTCCGCTCTGTGTGGGGTTTGTGTAAGAGGGTGTTGAGGCTGTAGGGGATACCATGTTGTTCATGCTCATAACCGGTCGGATTGCCTGTTGTTGAGTGAAGGAAGAGCTTCCGATGCCTGGGTTTGCAGCGCTAAGAGCGGGAAACGAGGAGTTGAGCGTGTTGAGTGTGTTGTCTGGAGTGATGGCCCTGCCTTGTGGTTTCGGGGCGCCGAGATTGGTGTTTGGTGGTGGGGAGACGGGCGGCGTGGACCACGAGAAGGTCGGGGCGGGAGATGCGTTGTTGGACCTGGTTCGGTTGGTGGATGGGCGCGAGGGGAGGATGGTGGAGGATGCAGCTGATGCGGAGGCGTTCGCCCATGGGTCTCCGCCCAGCATGTCTGTGCCACCACCCGATGGCCCTTGCTGTCCTCCACGTACAAGCGCTTCGAAATCAGTGTCTCCATTGCCATTGCTAGTATCGAAGCCGTTGGTCGCCGATGGGCCACCAAAGGACATGAACTCGTTGCGTGTAGTTGCTGTGGACCCGTTTGCGCCGAGCTCTTGCAGCTTGCGCGTCTGTTCGTTTTCGACACGAGCGGACGTCGTCTTGATGAGGTTCATATACGCTTGGAACTGCTGCAGATTGAGCAGCGGTCCTAAGCTGAATGACCACAAGATGGGGAGTACATCCATAGCGAGGAAGTCACTGTCAACTTGGTGGCTGATAGCCTTGAAGACGTCGAGTGCTGCCATCTGTCGATGCGTTAGCATGTTGTTTATGGCTTGTTCGTTTGTATTGACATACCATAACGGCAGGCTCCTTCGTCTTGATGGCACGCAGTAGCGGTACAATCTTCTCTTGAATAGTGTACTTGTCGAGAATTGAGACATTCGAGCTCTTCGCCTTAGGTGCTGCTACCACTCCAGTAAGGCCATCACCTTGAAATTCATCCTGCTGATCGTTCCCTCCACCACAGAGTGTCTTGAAAGCCTCTAGCCCGCGAATCTTGATACCCATACTGCTGGTCTTTGCAAAGATGCTGGCAATCACAGGGAACAGCTCGTTCTTGACAGTTGAAAAGTCTAGTATCGGCAAAACGATAGGCAGCGTACGCAGAGCTGCATCGACCAGCGAATGAGTAGGCGATTCGAGCGCATGGTTAATAATTGGAAGAATATCGTCTTTGAACTCTTTGCCGCTCGAGTTATCAGCAGCGATCTGCATGTTCTCAAGAAGCACCATCAGGCCAGCTTCTTTGAGACTGTCCCTCTCCTGAGCTGGGGCTTTCGGGTTCGCAGCCGGCGCACTCAAGAATGTCTCTCGCAGCTTGGGTATCACCTTCTCGGTAAATGCTCGCTTGCCAGATGGAAGCATAGTAATGATCTTGAAGACGTTTTGAAGTATCAGAGTGAGAAGCTCCCGATCCTTCATCTCTTCGAGTAGAGCAGGCAGTATCTTCTTGTCAAGTACCGACTTGGGAAACTGGTTCAAGATACGCGGCAGACCACGCATGAACTGTGACTTCTCATTGGGTGTCTTCCCAGGGAGTCCGTCAAGGAAGCGGATTGTGGATACTAGGATGTTGTCGAAGTATTGTGCTTGTTGGAACTCCCGTGCATCCATGCGCGACGCCGGCCGCCGTGTTATCAAGCGATCTAGAACGCCGTTGACGACATCTCGCGGCAACGGTTGCGAAGACATGAAGTTGTTCGTCTTACTTGGAACCGAGGAAGACGAAGAAAAAGCCCGCTTGTAGGAGGAGGAACTACCATTGAAGTCCAACGGGCTCTTGTGCGGCGAGTTGTACAGTGCAATGATGAGCATGCCCAGACTGAACATGTCTGCCGCGGGAGTTATGTTGTTGTCCATGACGAAGTCGGGCGAAGAGTAGTCTATGTTCAGCTGAACGTGTCGTGGCAGGCGAGCGTCATAGTTGAGGACTTCCGAGAGCGAGATGGGTGTCACGGAAGTGGGCTTCGTCGAGTTCTCTGGAGGTGTTGAGAAACCCAGACCTGAGATCTTCCAATCAGACTGTCACGGTGATCAGCACAGTGTTCGTAAAGATTGAGTAGCATTGTGGCTACCTACTTTGGCGTTGATGAAGATGGCGTCTGGGGTCAAATTCGCATGCACCAGTCCAGCGCTCTCGTGCAGAAACTCTAAGCCCTTTGCGATTTGTAACAGCCCTTTCTGTATCTCGAGCTCGTCGATTTCGAGCTCACGTCTTCGCTTCTGGCCATCGGCTTCTTCGATAACGTATCGGCTGCGGCGTCCACCAACACCGCCTGCCTTCTCCTGTTCGTCTTTTTCTTGCAACAGGCCAGCGAGCGATGCGGTGACGGGCTCTGTCGCAAACATGAGGCCGCCGCCACGGGTTTCCTCAACTGGCTCAGCCAACTCCAATACGCTTGGGTGCCGTAACCGAGCTAAGGAACTGGCCTCTTTCTTGAGTCTCTCCACGACCTCCTCATGCGCCCGCTTGAGTCCTGAAGCCGCTGAGCGTCCACCGAAGCCTGCGCCAGCTGGTGGCTCCAACGACTTCTTTTCGAACACGAAGACAGATGCCGCCTTGCCCGTCGACTTCTTCTTCGCGTCGTATATCTTCCATGGCCCTGAATACGACGTGGGCTGGGGGCTGAGGGTGTAGTTGCTCGAGATGTTGGAAGTGAAGGACTTTAGGGCGTTGGAAAACATGGTGCTGGTGGTCTATTCGCGCGCGCGGCGATACTGTGGGAGTCGAGCGAGGGCGTCATGGACTGTGATGTTTGGCGTGGGCAGTGTTGGTATGCGCGTGAGATCTGAGACAGACAGCTGGAACTGCCGAGAGGATCAAGACATTCGGGACGCTCTTTCCGCAAAATGTCTTGGGATAATCACCAAGGAGTCGCGCAATGTCTAGACTCGTGGGTACGATGGCGGAGATCCAAAAGTCAATTGATAGACAAAGCCAAGTGTTAGTTCCCCCACGCGAGCTGTGGAGAAGGATCCATGGATGCCAGGGCCGTCTCTAGTCTCCCGCCTTGCATGACGTGAGCGCACGCAGCACACATGGGCAGTGTGAATGCAGCAACGGCCAGGATACCAAGCACGCGAATAACCTCAGATATCCGCGCTGACGATTATTCAGATGTCGTTCGCGCCCTACGATTGCCTGTTCGGTGGCTGGTGCAGTGCGCGATCGGAGGTGACTGTCGCGACTGTGTCGCGAGGTCCGATATCTCCAGGCTGCGGTCAGCTTCGGTCTTGTAGCCCAAAATAATTATTACTCTGGAATCCACCACCTGCACCAACTCTCCTCCCGCCCCACCCTCTCCGCTTGCACTGCATCCCTCACAATGCTTCCGCAGCGGTCTTCACGATTGCTCTCTTGCCTGTCCCGTGGCGCCTTCCGTTCGCCTGTAGCACCGCTCAGCGCGTCGCTGCGATGTCGGACCCAGCGACCCTACAGCATTCACGCTGACAAGTCTGTCGGCGAGAAGATACAGGATATCGACCCGACCAAGCTCTCCATAACCAAGACGACGACGCCCAAAGATCTGCTGCCGCATGAAGAACTTGTCTTTGGCCGCAACTTCTCTGGTAACAGCTCCAATGGCACCAAACTTCACATCTAACACGTACTCAAGATCACATGCTGTCGCTCGAATGGACAGCAACAGAAGGATGGCTCCCAGCACGCATTACCCCCTACCAGAACCTCAGTCTCGACCCCGCGACGTGCGTCTTCCACTATGCGTTCGAGTGCTTCGAGGGCATGAAGGCCTACAAGGACAAGAACGGCAACATCAGGCTGTTCAGGCCGGACAAGAACATGGCCAGGCTGAACAAGTCATCGGCGCGAATTGCACTGCCCACATTCGACCCCGATGCCTTGATCGAGCTCATCGGCAAGTTTGTGAAGGAGGATGAGCGTTTCGTTCCCGAGTACGTTCAGTCTGAATCATCTGTTGGCTATGACACACTCTGACCACACCAGTGCGCGAGGCTACTCTCTCTACCTTCGCCCAACGATGATCGGCACTCAGCGCACCCTCGGCGTCGGCCCTCCCGCTTCTGCACTGCTCTACGTGATCGCTTCCCCCGTCGGCCCATACTACCCAACCGGATTCAAGGCTATCTCGCTCGAGGCTACAGACTACGCTGTGCGCGCGTGGCCTGGAGGTGTTGGAGACAAGAAGCTTGGTGCCAACTACGCACCTTGCATCGTTCCGCAGATGCAGGCTGCAAGCCGCGGATTCCACCAGAATCTGTGGCTGTTTGGCGAAGAAGAGTTCATCACCGAGGTCGGCACCATGAACCTGTTTGCCGCTATCAAGAACAAGGAGACTGGAAAGCCAGAATTGCTCACTGCGCCTCTCGACGGAACTATTCTTGAGGGAGTAACGCGAGACTCAATCCTCGAGCTTGCGCGGGAACGTCTGGTGCCCAAGGGCTGGACCGTATCGGAGCGCAAGTTCACCATGAAGGAGGTGGCCGACGCTGCCAACGAGGGACGCATGATGGAGATCTTCGGTGCCGGCACTGCTGCCATTGTCGCTCCGGTGCGCAAGATCAGCTGGAAGGGACAGCTTGTTGACTGCGGGCTCGAAGACCACGTCGAGGCCGGCCCAATTGCACAGCAGATGAAGGACTGGATGGAGGCCATTCAGTACGGCGACGAGGACCACCCGTGGAGGTATGAGCTTCCCCGTCACCATGTAGATCATTCGCTAACATGACAACAGTTACAAGGTGATATAAGTAAGTAGTTGATATAAATGCGATGTGTTGAGCGTGCACGTTTGCACAATAGACTGTATATACATGAGACCCGGTCGTAGCTTGAAAAAAGATATGTGGCCCCTGGCGCATTGACATTGGCGACGGTGATGGCACAGTGACTTCGCGATGGTGGGGTAGAGGATGCGATGCAGAGCGTGCCTGACTACGCCCTCCTTAGATGACGTTCCTGCTAGTCTCTCTAGCTCCCAACCTCTCGTTACACCGCCGACGGTCCAACGCCTAAACACCCCGTCAATTGCCCGCCCAGAGCTGCGCCGCCGCTCGTCAATCCCACCACCACGCGCCCCGACGACACGCCCCCGAATTCTCGGGATGCTGGCCGGCGCACTCTGCCGCTTGGCAGCCGACGCTCCCAGGGCCTCCCCACACGACATGCCGCAGCTCGCCCGCACCCTCGCCCGCACCCTCCTCGCCCGCAATGCCGCCCAACTCCCGCATGCGCGCGCCCTCTCACGCGCCTTTGCCTCTGCCCTCCAGAACCGTCGGTCGTATGCTACAACTACGCGCGCCACCAAGCCCACGGCGACAGTGAAGAAGGCGGTCAAGACAGCCGCCGCTAAGAAGCCTGCGCCCAAGAAGACGGCCACAACAGCAAAGAAGGCGGCTCCCAAGAAGAAGCCCGCAGCAAAGAAGGCGGTGCCCAAGAAAAAGGCAAAGAAGCCTGCCGCGAAGAAACCCGCGCCCAAGAAGCGCGTCAAGAAGGTCTTGACGCCCGAAGAACAACAAAAGGTCAAGCTCCGAGAGCTACGCGCCAAGGCACTCAAGGAGCCCGTAAGCCGCAGGTCATTGTCTGCTCTCCATGTCTTCCTAGCTGAAAAGCTGGCTGGTGTTCCGGGCCAAAAGACTGGGCAACTTCCGGCTGCTACGGCCGAGTTCCAGAAGTTGACCCCCGCTGAGCTTGAGGTAAGCCCTGTCCGCCTCACAGTGCATCCCACTATACTAACTGTCTGAAGCACTACAACCACCTCGCCAGCGAGAGGACTGTCGCTAGAAGAGCCGAGTACGACGCATGGCTCAAGGCCTACACTCCCGACCAGATCCGCATTGCGAACAACGCACGTGCCCAGTTACGGAGGATCTATGCGAGTGAAAAGAAGAAGGCTCCTGCTCATACTGCCAAGCTTGTCGATGAGCGTCATGTGAACAAAGTGATACCCGCCTATGCCGCCTTTGTCAAAGAAAGGTTTGCGTCTGGAGACTTCAAGAACATTTCCCCTCTCGAGGCTATGAAACTCATCTCCCAGGAGTGGAAGTCTTTGGGCGCTGCTGAGAAGAAGGTATGCATAACAAACACGACGTTGATACAGGCTCTAACATATCCGTAGAAATACACAGACGCCTACGCTGCTCAGAAGAACGCTGCGGCATCCGCATAATACGTCTAGCGGCAATCGCTTGTAGCGCCTGCTTCTCCATCACCTCTCTACTCAGAGCCGCATCGATTTCCTTTGTCAGTCATGATTTGGGCCTCCATGATACCGTGTATGTTCAGTCTGGATATTGGACCTCACCTGGTGTTCTGGTTCAAGGCGGTGGGTTCAAGGTTGGAAATGGTAAGATTCCTGTAACAGAGACATGTCCATGTAGTTTCTCAGAGTACTGTAATGCTTCTTCTGCGATTGTGGTTTATTCTAATGCAATCGCGAGTGTTGAGAGTTGGTGTAGTTGCACAGGAAGTGACTTTGCGCACCAATCATCTAGCGTGCTTTCCTTATCTCTACTACCCCCAGCCAAGCCCAGCAATCATCCCATCCCACAACGTTTACCCCAGGCTTTGCGAGTAGATCTATTTCCGCGGCAGATAAGCGTGCGTTTGGGATAGGCTTGTCTGCGTCATTGGATAAGCCACATAGAAGCTTTCGATATGTACCTCAGTTATCCGCGTAAAGCTGTCTTCTGTTCACTCTCGTTGATACCTCATTCAAATACACAGCCATGGCTTCTGATGAAGAGAACGGCAATGAACGCACCCCTCTCTTGCACCAAGCCCGACTATCCCATCTCCAACACGAACAAGACGAAGAAGCATCCTCAATCATCGCATCCACGGTAACGAAAGAAGAACAGCAGTTAGCGGAAAGTCCAGTCGGAGAACGATTGCCATATAATGACTACACCACCATCGATTGGCTCCACGATTTGGTACTAACATCTCTTGTCAAATGCAACCTCCCCCTGTTAGTCTGCTAATATGCAAACCCAGGTCAAAGACTCATACCGCTACCGCGCCCTTCACTCCCATCCTGGTCTCCGCTACAAACTGCTCACCCTCCTCGACGCCAGTTCAGGCTGGCTCGCTGTCGTAGTCATTGGTGCATTAACGGCATGTATCGCTTTCCTCGTTGACATCGCCGTCGTAACTGTTTCGGACTGGAAAACCGGGTATTGCTCTGGCCATTTCTTGCGAAACAGAGAGAATTGCTGCGTCGCTGCTGAGAAGAGTTCATTTATAGGGTTGTTGACGAAAGAAGGGGCAGAAGAGTGTGCGGACTGGAAAGTTTGGAGCCACGATTACAAGAGCAGTTTTGCAATCTACGTGGGCATGGCAATGGCATTCGGCATCATAAGTTCGAGTTTAACCATGTTAACTCGGTCTACCCTCCCATCAACCTCATCCTCCAGCCCTACCACGAAGAACGCAAGCAACGGCCACACCACCACCAACACTTCCTCCTCTTCCCCTCCCTCCTCCAACCCACCCACCACACCAACCGTCCAAGGCAAAACAATGTATCTAGCCTCCGGCTCCGGCATCCCCGAAATAAAAACCATCCTCTCGGGCTTCTCCATCCCCTCCTTCCTCTCCCTCCCCGTGCTGATCGTAAAATCCCTCGGCGCTATCTTCGCCGTATCCTCGTCCCTCTGTCTGGGAAAAGAAGGCCCCTTTGTCCACATCTCCACCTGCATCGGCCACCTAACCGGGCGCCTCATACCCAAATACGCATCCAATGGCCGCAAGATGCGAGAGCTGCTCAGCGCGGCATGCTCAGCGGGACTGTCAGTAGCGTTCGGTGCGCCGATCGGAGGCGTGCTGTTCAGCTACGAGGAGATTAGTACGTATTTCCCGCGGAAAGTGCTGTGGAGGGCTTTTCTATGTAGTCTTACTGCGGCGATGGTGCTCAAAGAACTTAATCCAACCGGCACGGGCAAATTGGTGCTTTTTGAATCGCGGTTTGGGGATGAGTACAACGCCATCCATTATTTCGTTTTCGTCCTCTTGGGCGTAGCGGGCGGTATCTTCGGAGGCCTGTTTTGCAAGTTCAATTTCCTGTGGTCGAAGTGGTTTAGGGCTTTTGGCGTTATTAAAAGATGGCCTGTGTTGGAGGTTGCGTTGGTGGTGCTTGCGACGGCGCTGATTCAGTATCCTAATCCGTTGACAAGGCAACCGGGGGATGTGATTATTAAGAATTTGTTGGTGGATTGTGGGGAGGATAAGTCGAGTTTGTCTTGGGTTTGCCGGAATGAGAGGGTTGCTAGGGAAAGGGGGACGGCGAATTGGGAGTATGTGGGTTGGTTGACGTATGGGACGTTGGCGAAACTTGTTCTTACTACTATTACGTTTGGGATCAAGGTCCCGTCTGGCGTTATTATTCCAGCGCTGGATGCCGGTGCTTTCTTTGGGAGGCTGGTTGGTCAGGCTATTGGCTCGATCAGTCCGGGTATCTTCGCCATGGTGGGTGCTGCTGCGTTTCTGGCGGGTGTATCTCGGATGACTATATCCCTTGCTGTCATCGTAAGTCCTGTTCCTTCTCTTTCCCTTATAGGCATGCCTCAAACTAACGCTCTGTATAGATGTTCGAACTCACAGGCCAACTCTCTTACACCGTTCCCTCTATGCTCGCCATCCTAACCGCGAAATGGGTCGCCGACGCAATCTCGTCAGAAGGCGTCTACGACCTCGCTCAATCCCTACTCTCTCACCCTTTCCTCGACCCAGACACCGCTCTCTCCATCGTCCGCCGCCACAAAGCCTGCGTCGAGGTCCTCATCCCCCCTCAGCGCACCATGGCTGACATTACCGTTCATGTACCTACAAGCAATAAAGTAGCTCTGACTCTGCTGAAGGAGAAGCTCGATGCGTTGAGAGAACGGGGTCTCATGGACGCGGGTCTTGTTCTAGTACAGAAGAATGGTGGCGGCGTTGAAGTGTTGCAAGGGTACATTTCGCAGTCGGAGCTTGAATTTGGATTGACGAAACTCGTTCCTGGTGTGCTTGTGTCGGCGCAGGAAGAGGATGTCCAGGTCAGGTTGTTAGGCCAGGAGATTGATGAGCCAGCGAGTCCCATGAGCTTGGAGATGGATTTGACGCCATTTGTGGATCGGACACCATTGAGCATCTGTGCGAAAGCACCTCTGGAATATGCTGTCGAGATGTTCTCCAAGCTGGGGTTGAGATACCTTATGGTGACCAAAGAGGGCACAGGACAACTGGTGGGTGTGATTATCAAGAAGAGGCTCGTAGGTTACCTAGAACACCTGCGAGAACATGGCGAAGGAGATTAATAGGACGTAATTGGTACACACAATACACCATTTAGTGGACAATATTTGATTATAGCATCTTTTCGCTAACAAGAAGCTGAGACGCCTGCCATGTCTGTCTAGTCACTTTCGCAACATGTCGGATCACAGCCAGGTCGCTCAAAGTACGAATCGAATTACAACGCTCGTGTCCACACGTGAAATATTCCAACAACCAAGCCCAGCGGGACGTCAGCCATGACCAGCTTACTCCTCAGCCTCGAGAGGAGCCTCCTCATCGTACTCGTCCTCACCCTCGGAGACGGAAGCCTCCTGGTATTGCTGGTACTCGGAGACCAAGTCGTTCATGTTGGACTCAGCCTCAGTGAACTCCATCTCGTCCATACCCTCACCAGTGTACCAATGCAAGAAAGCCTTGCGCCTGAACATGGCAGTGAACTGGTCACCGACACGCTTGAACAGCTCCTGGATGGAGGTCGAGTTACCGACGAAGGTGGAGGACATCTTGAGGCCGCGGGGAGGGATGGAGCAGAGGGCGGTCTGGACGTTGTTGGGGATCCACTCAACGAAGTAGGAGGAGTTCTTGTTCTGGACGTTGCGCATCTGGTCCTCGACCTCCTTCATGGAAACCTTACCACGGAAGTAGGCAGAGCAGGTCAGGTAGCGACCGTTGCGGAAGTCGGACGCAGCCATCATGTTCTTGGGATCGAACATCTGCTGGGTGAGCTCGGGAACGGTGACGGCGCGGAAGGAGTGGGCGCCGCGGCTGGTGAGGGGAGCGAATCCGACCATGAAGAAGTGGAGACGGGGGAAGGGAACCATGTTGACGGCCAACTTCCTCAGGTCGGAGTTGAGCTGACCGGGGAAACGCAGGCAGGTGGTGACACCCGACATGACGGCGGAGACGAGGTGGTTCAGGTCGCCGTATGAAGGGTTGTTCAGCTTGAGGGTGCGCATGCAGATGTCGTAGAGAGCCTCGTTGTCAATGCAGAAGGTCTCGTCGGAGTTCTCAACCAGCTGGTGGATGGAGAGTGTGGCGTTGTAGGGCTCGACAACGGTGTCGGAGACCTTGGGGGAGGGCACGACGGAGTAGGTGGCCATCATGCGGTCGGGGAACTCCTCACGGATCTTGGAGATGAGGAGCGTACCCATACCGGCACCAGTACCACCTCCGAGGGAGTGGGTGATCTGGAAACCCTGGAGGCAGTCGCAGCCCTCGGCCTCGCGGCGCACGACGTCGAGGACCTGGTCGACGAGCTCGGCACCCTCGGTGTAGTGACCCTTTGCCCAGTTGTTACCAGCACCAGACTGGCCGAAGACGAAGTTGTCGGGGCGGAACAGCTGGCCGAAGGGGCCGGCGCGGACGGCGTCCATGGTACCGGGCTCGAGGTCAACGAGGACGGCACGGGGCACGAACTTGTTGTTGGACGCCTGCTGTAGATCAGTATTGGTCTTTTATCTGCCAAAAGCGTAATCGAGGGACGCACTTCGTTGAAGTAGACATTCATGCGCTCGAGCTGCAGGTCCGAGGTGCCGTTGTAGACACCGGAGCCGTCGAGGCCATGCTCGCCGGAGATGGTCTGCCAGAAGGCGGCACCGATTTGGTTACCCTGGGCAGTGTTAGCTGTCGTCTGTACACAGAGGAGCGATATTAAAACTTACGCATTGACCGGTCTGAAGGTGAACCTGTTGCAGAGAAACGCCGTTAGCTGTTGTTCTTTGTTGTCCCTGAGTCTCGGCGCGGGGCAGCGACGCGCCACGACTAGGCGGCAGTGCGGGCGATACGTACAATCTCACGCATGTTGGCGGTTGGGGGCGAGGAATATGGAAGTTGGAGAGGTGAAGATGCGAGGAGCTGGGTTATGGCTGGTCGCTGGTGGTGGTGCTGGTGTGGAGAGCAGGAGGAGCAGAAGCGGTGAGTGCGTTAAAGATCTCTGTGGGTCGTCTGCACGGGCCGTCGGCGCTAAAGCTATTTACTAACAACGCGCCAAAGCTGGTGCCTGCCGGCTGAAGGGGCTAGTCATGAACATGTACAGCTGCACTAGCAAGGCACAAGTCGTTGCTGTCGAATGGCTTCGTCGCTTTGCAGTATCTTGTATTACTGGCTGGTTTCATGTCGTGATAGACGTGCTACTGGAGGCGGTTGCGGACTTGTTGTTCCCATCCCATCCCCTATCAAATCCGCCTATCAGTGTCGTCGTTCGCAGCGCAGAATACCACACAACGCTGATCTTGCAAAGCACATGCATAAATCCTCCCTGACACGCGAACCTAATCCTGCCCAAGACTCCACGTCGTCACCGCCTATAGCTCCTTCTTCGTTGAGCCATTTGCATGACCACCTGCCTGTCGCTTGACAACCTGCGGCATCGTCCAGAAGTTTGGCCAGTAAAGCTCATACTCGTCCTGTCTGTAGTTGAGGCAGTGTCGCAGCCATACGCCCCATACAATGTAGTAGTAGGCTCCAGTTCCCGTCATGAGATGCCTGGTATTGTGAGCTTTCGTCTTTCTAAGATGAATGTGATACTCACCACCAGCCGTGACCCTCGAGCACGAAACCCCAGGGCATACCAATCTCCCTTCGCCACTGGATCAACTGCGAGCAATGCACGTTGTCGAGGTGCCAGACAGCAAAGCCTCCCAGGAAGATGCTGAGGCCGAATCCAATCATCTGCCACATCTTACTGAGAATTTCCTGGTCGCGCACGTCTTCTCTCTCTTGTACCGCCTTTACACCTCCGTGCGGCCGCGGGTTCGCTGCTTCCCTCTCCTTGGACTTGAAGCGCGGGCGGATGTTCACCTCCATTACATACATGGCGCGGAACAGGACAATCGCTGTGAGAATCGCATAGGCGTTCTGATGGAAGGTGGGGTCCTGGAGGAAGTGGTAGTAGAGCGTAATGAAGGCGGCAAGAGACACAAGCCCAATTGCAAGAACCGTAGAGTACAGCCTTGACTTGCCATAAGAGAACGTCGCAAAGTTCATCAAGCAAGTTGTGTAGATCATCGAAAGCTCGTCTACCAACTGCATAGGATCTGACACGTATCAGATACTGCGTGTGAACGATTGATTCAGCAGCGAACATACATTTCAATGTCGCGTGAAAGAGAAAGCTCCCAGTTCCAACCAGTAGATAGCCAATAAACGCCACGAGAAAGACGGTGTCATGTCCATTCTTCAAGCAATTGCGTATGCCTTTTGCAGCGAGGTACATGAACAGCAGATTCGTGAGCGTGTTGATAATCTCCGCAGAGTACTGCGTGACTACATAATTCTTCAAACGGTTAGCATGCGCATCTTCAACGCAATGACCCTCTCAACTAACCTCTTCACACCAATCGAGAGTAGAGGTGACCGGGGAGAAGAACCCATCTTGTTCAGGCGGGTACGGTATCGACGGTAGACGGGAAAAGAACGCAGCCATCTTCACTCTACAAGAATCCTGAAAAGAGAAAAAGAAAGAAGTGAGAGGTTGAGGAAAGAGAAACTGCAGGTGTTTGACCTCGCTATCAAGCTTGTATCTAGCACCGGCTTTTGCGGAAGGAAAGACTGGAGAGCGACAATCCGCGACACGAGAGGCCCATGCTCCAACGATAGGCTGCCAGACTACCACGCCACACGTGGGCAAACAGTAAGGATTACTGCGCAAAAGGAATCACCCCCAGCACGCATTCATACCATCAACGTATACCTCTCGCACACGTCGGAAAGCTTGGCTCCCGAGGCTGCAAGCTCACGGTGCAGTTTTCGGTGTGAATCCAAACAGCCAATCACATCCGCCCAGGGTCTCTCGCAACTACCGAACCGAGAAAGCTTGAGAAGCAGCAGCCAGGCCAGCGCTCTCACGAGACCTACGAGCCAATCGTCAACATTACCAAATCTCCGTCCACCATGTCCATGTCAAACGAGGCCTTGCAGAAGGTGCGTCAATCATTGCGATGTGATGGATAGAGAAAAGAGCGGGGATCTAACGCGGAAACACCCAGGTCCTACAAGAAATCAGCCAAAAGAAGGCCTTCGCCGAACAACAACTCGTCATTGTCAAACAACAAAAAGCAGCCCGGACACGAGAGGGGCGTATGCTGCAACTCACTTCCTCGGAAGTCTCGTCGCTGCCTGCAGAGACAAAGGTGTATGAGGGTGTTGGCAAGATGTAAGTTGCATGTCTCGATATTTGCCCCTCGCGACTGCGGGAGAGGAAGTGGGATGAGATGAAATACAGAGACTGATTGCTATGAACAGGTTCGTCTGTACGCCTATTCCAGATGTGCAGAAGAGGCTCCAGGAGGAGAGTGAGGCGTTGAACAAGGAGATGACCAATTTGGATAAGAAGGAAGATTACCTTGAGAAGACGTATACGAACAGCAAGAACAGCCTTGAGCAGGTGCTGAAGGGCGCGGCTTGAGTGTGCTGTCGGTATTCCGTCATAGTCATGAGATCGATTCGAAAAATCGGAATGAGGGGTTAGGAAGACTAGAAAGAGTCAACCCAGATGTTTGCTCTTGCCACCGAGTTCTGCAAAGGCAATGACGAACACCAGCTTCTAGTCTACAAATGATAGCAGGAATTTGGTAGTAATACAGCCACAAATTCAATACGATGTTGATAACACACAGACCACCAGAACCGTTGACGACCATTTACACCACGAAATGATCGACGATAGTCGCGGGAGTATGAAGTAAAGTGTTTTTTCGCTTTTACCATGCCTCTATCTCTCACCCCTACCGCATCCTAACAAGCATCGCCTCAACACCCTCCAAGCACTTCCTCACCTCCTCTGCCGCCCTGGCTACATACGCGCCATCCACTACCCTATGATCAGCACTCCAGCTAAACACACACTCCTCCCTCTTGATCAGCTCATCGTTCTCCCCAAACGCCGGCACCACTCTCGCTTTACCGATACCCAAAATACCAACTTGGGGTCCAACGATGACAGGTGCCACAGCACCGCCGCCTATGCTACCAATGTTGCTGACTGTGAAGGTCGCGCCAGTGAGATCAGCGGATGAGAGTTTGCCAGCGCGTGCCAGCGAGCTGAGGCGTTGGATTTCTTGAGCTAGCGAGGCGATGCTGTGGTTTTGGACGTTTTTGATGACGGGGACGAGAAGACCCGCCGGCGAATCTACTGCTACGCCGATGTTGTGGCTTCCCTTTAGTATGATTTGTGGCTTGTTCGGGTTCGTCGTAGTGTCGAGATGTGAGTTGAGTAGCGGGAATTGCTGGAGCGTGAGCGATACGGCCTTGATGATAATTGGCAGCGGCGTTATCCGTTCTGGCTTTTCGCGACCTGTGTTGTACTTTTTGCGGAGCGAAGTGAGGGAGCTGAAGTCTACAGCGTCGGTGTATAGGAAGTGGGGGATGGACAAAGATTTGGTCATCTGCTTGAACATGCCAGACTGAACTGGAGTCAATTGCTTGACTTGGTCCTCCATTTGTTGTGTAATCATTGGGGCCGGAGTCGAGGTTGCCGATGGTGTTGTAGTGGTTTGCTTCATCGATTCGACGTGCCGTTGTACATCATCCTTGAGTACGCGACCCTCCCGTCCCGTGCCTTCTATATCCTCGATCTTGAGCCTGTGCTCCTTGACCATATGTCGTACAGCTGGGGTGGCGAGCGATGCATGCTTTCCCGGCTGTCTTTGTGTTGTGGATGGTTCGGATGGCAGACTCGTGCTTTGATCTGACACAGGCACGTCTTCAGCCGCAGCCTTTGTGTCATTCCTCCCAAGCTCGATCCCCTGTTCTTGTGGCTCTGCAGAGCTTTGTGCTTTTTGTTCTTGGGTGCCGCCGCCTCCGGTGAGTAAGACCTCGTCGTCTTGTTTGCCTGATCCTCCGTTGAGCAGGGCCTCGTCGGCAGGAGAGATGTCGCTTTGAATGTCGATATCTACTAGAGGCTTCTGGAATCAGCTCATATTCGGTAGTACTTTCCCGATTTCAAGCTTACCTTTCCAACCTTCGCCATGTCATCCGCCTCGTAGTACAACTTCTTGATGATGCCATCGAATCGCGAGGTGATCTGCCGGAAATTAGTCCTCGCCCTGACTGTATCCTAGACGGCATGTACCTCGACAGATGCTTTATCCGACTGCACTTCGCAGATAGGGTCGAATTGCTCGACGCGCGCGCCGGGCTTCACGAACCATTGGATGACCTGGCATTCGGTAATACCTGGGCACAGCATGATTAGCCGCAGCCACCAGCATCTCTGACTCGCCTACTTACCTTCTCCAATATCCGCCAAAAGGTAAGGCTTGACGACCAATAGCCGCTTTGTCCCCCGAAACCCTCTTCTCTGCTCGTGTATGCGAATGTTTGCATTCCTGGGTGCAGTAATTGACGCGCGGTGGGCGAGGTTTGGGCGCGAAAACACGCGGGATGCTTCTCTGCTGGCGAATGACTTCATGGTGGGCGTGATTTGTGTGCAGATTCTTTCTGTGAAAGAAACATCTTCATGTACTGCCGCCGAGGTTTGGTATTGTGAACGACCAAAGCCGACAGTTACCGCAGCCGATGACACAAGTGGAAGCTGGGGTAAGCCACTAGCGAGTTTGGGGTATAGCGTTTCGCGGGTTAAGGAAACAGGGGTCCGTGTGCACAATCTCGTGGGTACAACGGCACATAGTCTCACTGTTTGGAATGACTGGTATTCTGCAGGTGCATGAGATCAGATATTTGTGGTTGTGAATTAACATCTCTATTCTCGTACCCCTTTGACGAGGCACTACTCCCACCCTGTGACGAAAAGATTTCTCCGATACGCAGTAGCTAGGTAATTATCTGCATGTCACGATGCGTACATATGCAGAAATACCTATACTTAATCTGACTTCCATGTAATACACGAGTGCTTCGGCATATGGCTGCGGTCACAATCGTAATGACCTCGAAATGACCATCCATATACATGTTCATATGCTACACCGCTGGTCCCCTCCCGATCCACAGTCTGAAGCTACGGAAAGGGCCTCTCCTCTTATCTGTGTTGTTGTACTGGAACCCAGGACCTAGTGTCAATTGATTGGTGTTGAAGTACAGCCATCCATCCCAGATAGCCATAGAATCAGCATGTTGAATCATCGCGTTCCTCACCAACGTCTTCACTACATAGTCATTCGGTGGAATGAGACCAGATCCTCCAGGCGCATTGCCGTTGACTGTCATGTTGGTTTCAGACTCCAGCGTATCGGCGTAGTATATCGCGTTCTGTTCACTCGCTGCGATGTATACTCGGCCGCGATCGTCAGCAGTAAAGCCAGCTTGCTCGGAACCGCATTGGCCTGGATTCTGTACGGCGGCAAGGACTTCAGTGTCTGTCAAACTTTGGTCAACTAGAATGTCCTGAGAGATGTAATAAAAGCGACGGGAGGCTAGAACGCCCCAGTAGAAGTTGCCGGATGCTATGATTCCGTCAGTAACATGAGCACACATCAGCTGAATTTCACGTACCCAAGGCGATGCCATCTGCGGCAGTCGTGAGATGACCTTTTTGTGTGCCATTCCAGGTGTAGATGAGCTCGCCGCCATATGAACCGACGTACTTCTCGTCTGCTCGAACAACACTCGTATTGAACAGTCTGCGTACCGCACTGCCGTTCTCGAGATCCACCGCTAGCAACGAGCTGTTCTTGCTAGCATCAGTGATGAAAGCATATCCTTCTCGTCCACCCAAAGTCGTATTGACACGCATGTCGTTCATATTCATCCGATGCGACAATAGATCCCGGGGTATCACATAGGTCTGAAGATGCTCTGCCGTCGTCTCATTGAAGCTCATGAGCTTTGCACCTCCAAATAGCGCATTGGTGTCTGGGCTGGCGTGGGCTGGAATTCCGCTGTCAACCACCCACAGCCTTCCCCGGTCGTCGAGAACAATGTTCTGGACGTTGATGAAACAGGTTGCCGGATCCTGACCGGCGGTGCAATTCTGGATAGCTGCATTCGGCCATGGTTCTTCGTCGTTGTACGATGTGCAAACAACCACGTTGCTTGGTGTCTGGCCTGAGTTGCGAGGATATGTCAGGTAGAGATTGTGCGCGGAATCGACGGCCAGACCGGTGGAGGGCTTTTGAGAGTCGTGGATAGGTTGTAGAGGAGGGCCAACGAGTGTGAAGTCTTGGGGATAGGCACCAATGGTATATCCGGGAGCGAAGGGATGATAGTCTCCTGATGATACCTCAAAATAGTCTGATGCCAGTGAGATGGGAGCAAATCCCAACGCCAGTGCTATGAATCTCATCTGGACGGTACAACAACGACCTCGGGATGTCTCGGAGGCTGCAGGGTTTCTGAGGCTATGTTGAGAAATTGCAGCGGGCTGTTGTTCTCACAATTAGGTCAGTCAAACGTGAAGTCTTACGCCTAGAGATGAAAGAAGTCGAGGAGCTTCACTGAAATAACGTTCAGAGGTCCCATGGTTCCCGCCCGCGTCCGTCTGTTGAGGGGCCCGAGGGAAACTATGACCTCCGCGTGAGCTACGTATCTATTGGTTACCAGCCACATGGAGACATGGTAAAGTCCAGGTAATCCATGAGGATAAAGAGGGGTACCTGGTTTCCCGGGGGTAATGTAGGCTGCATGTCGCAATACATTTATTAATGCTGATAGGCATGTACACGTGTAAGCATTGCACGCGGTTGTGAACGCGTGCCATCGGGTTCCCGTCAATTTCGATGCAGGCAATTAGTCCTCAAGCCCAGCAGCAGAACATCGGAAAGTTAAAACAACACTTGGTGATGAAATGACATCCGGATCGTCCTAAAACTAGTCGCGGGCTGATCGATCGAGATGATGGTGCAGGAATGACGTTTTGGCGCGGAAGGAGAGGGCGCACGACCCTTCGTGATTCGCGACTGCCGAAACGCGTCTGCTAAGGAAGGCACCGCCAGCACTCACAACAAACGACACGGATAGCCATGCGTAGTTCCGATGTCCACCTACGCATTGCAAACGAAGACAATGCTACATTCAGCCTCTGAGACGCCCACGCAGTTGTTACGACTAGCCGCCAAACGCGACGAATCCAAGGCCCAGTTGCCCTCGAAGCAGACGAGAGACTCTCTCTGCGGTCTCGGAGCTTTCACCAAGCCGTTCACGATCAGAGAGCACTCTGGCTCACCGTACAAAAATAAGCCCACCACCTTCAGACCCGTACGAGTAATTGGACGTTCCCAGCTGCCTCTGACCTTCCTCGACATCTCCGCCGACGAGAACTTCGCCCCGAACAGCCTCTTCGCGGCACATATCGATATACTCGAGGTTGGAGAATGTGATAGTCAAGACCATGCAGGCCCCAAGATACTCGTCGCACGTTTCGAGGCAAAGAATCTACTATACGCCATAGAGCGAGTGAAGCCACGCGTCTATAGTATCTGCAAGCTTGCGGGCTGGCTCAAAGAGAAGGATGTCACAGACTTGTGGGACCCCAGAAATCTCCAGAGGCTGCAAACACGCCCAGGATCAGAGACGAATGCGGCCGTACAAGGAGAATGGTGGCAACAGGCCGCTGTGGAGACACACACTGTGGACCTACCACCCAGACGAGCGCGAATGACGATGATGCGACCGAAGTTACAACCAGAGATAAAGAAAGAGCATGCACACCAACCGGACCTGGCTTTAGAAGCCCCGAGGAGCGAATACCTGGATACGACTTCCACGGAATTCCCTCTAGAACCTATGCCCGACGCGCCATCGCCACAAGAGCAACTTGCCTTGCTCGTCCAACAATATTTGGATGCAATTTACATGTCCAAAACCTCACTGGCATACCTAGCGAAGGGCCCAATCACTCGAATCCGGAACACATTTACTTCGGCTGAAGAAGGAGCACCGCCTACCCATGAACTTGTCACATTCTTGAGAACTATGCTGCTGAGTCCAAAGGCCAGCGAGAAGAAATATCACGAAAAACTACCATCCTTGATCAAGGAGATGCCGCCCGGGAGCTACTCGGATGATGAGCACGGCCCAAGTGTCAGCAAGCCGAAGAAGTCGAAGAAAAAGATGAAACTCAGTCGGGAGGGTGTATACCCACAGGAGGAGGCATTCGTCAGGAAGTGGTGGCAGTCGGAATTGCCAAGTGGCGACAGTACGGCTCCAGAGACTCTAGACCAGCGTATCAAGAGGCGCATTGGAGATTTGCGGGTTCGCGAGACGCTTGCGCAATTGATTCTCATGCTCGAAATTGTTGCACTAGAGACACTCTCCACACAGAAACCACCAGAACAACAAGCTACCGCAGACGGAAGTCAAGCCCAGACTGAGCAGCCGATCCCGAAGAAGCGCAAGAACAAACTTGATGACATCAACCTACAACTCGATTTGCTGCTGGACAAGCTTTGCATCTGGCACGCTACGGAAGAACTAGGTATACTAGATTTTGATGACAAGCCGTCACGACAACACGACGGACCCGATGGATCTGGACGAAACAATTCGAACGATCGCCTGCACAGCTTCTGCGTCGAAGTCATTATCCCCTTCTACATCAACCGATTACCAGAGCAGGCGCTCATGGTGAATAAGAAGCTGGGTGGGCCCACACATAGCTTACCAACAAAACGCAAAGCTGCCAGGCCACCACTCACCTCACGCAAATCCGGCAGTTCGAAGGAACCCGAGGCAAAGAAGTCACGGCGATCGCTGGCCCGGGTCGCTACCGACAACACGGGACGGACTACTGAGCGAATAACACCGTCCCTGAGCCGATCTGCCACTGATTCCGCGCTGTTAGATGGCATCAAACGAGAAGGCAGCGAGGTACCTCTCTCAGCCATACCTTTCCGACGCAGTCCATCTAAGAGCGCTCGGCAATCGATGTCCCAGATCCGACATCTGCAGGGCCGTCAAATTGATCTAGCGGAGCCTTCGGCTGCTGCATCAGCTAAGATAAAGCACAAGCAACGTGTGGAGGAAGATCTTCAAGAGGCTATTTTAGCGTTGAAGAAGCCCAACCGTGGACTAGCTGCTGGTGGCTACATTGCCGACATCGAGCAACGTGGTCTGGGTTTGCCCAAACAGTCAAGAAAGCCAACAGTCACTGTGAGGAAGACCATCAGGGACGTTCAGGTGTCAGCGACACCCCGGGCTGGGCGGAGGACGAAGAATTTGGTTGAGCAGACGCCAACCCACCATCACTACGATCCGTTCGTCAGACCTCCCGGAGCGGAAGCGCCCCCCTCCAGCGAGTTCTGCGTGCCGTCCTCTGGAGTCCGCCCAGCAGCTACAATGGTGCCGGCAACGGGCCACCGCCACTCGACGGCTCGAAGTCTAGCGCAGTCCGGTATTGCCGAGACACCGTCCAAGGCGCCAAACAGCCTACCATTCTCTACAGACTCGGTTAGGAGGAAGATCTTTGCAACCCCATTGAAGGCGGCGGCGTCTTCTTCTGACGGCAGGGGTTCTGCACAATCACACGTGTTCGAAACTCCTGTCAAACCTACAGGTAGTCCGCCTCCTAATGACGCCCAATTCGCACCTGCTGCGATTGCTGCCACACCTACCAAGCCCGCGTCTGCAACAGCGAATAAGGTTGCACCGATCGCGCTCGCATTCGTAAACAAGCATGATGCTGAGCCATCGATATACGATGCCTTGGGATGGAACGACGATGATGATGGATTTTGATATACTTACGTGAGATTGTTGCATATTGATGGCACTGAATTAGCGAGCATACGATTGATTGGCATGCATCGGAGCATTGGGCGGCGTGTACAGCATTCTGGAATTTGCGTGGGCGTACGAGACGATGGTGTAGTTACACGGTTCATGATTCCCCTGGGTAATTACTAAGAGGCCAGCACAGCGCAGTAAGCCCAAATATATGCTCTCGCACACGTTCCAAGCTCAGGCCGCTGTGTCCCCATAAAGTGCAGACTATGCTTACTTGAAGAGGACAAGCCCGTGGTCAGCGCACGCCTGCGGTGACGATGGCTGGTCTGGGCGACCATGGAACGAAAGAGGAATTCTTTCGCGTGTCTGTGTATCGTGTCTGTGAAGCGTTCCACAGTGTTTCTTTCGGGGAATTGCATGTGCCCGCGACGCGATGCCATAGTGTGATCGTGTGAGGCGACAGGTACCCGCGCCGTGAGGAACCAGGGATCGTCGCTATAGCGTATATTAGAGCCGGCGTCCCTTGCAGTAGACGACTTGGGCCCACGCCGGATAGGAGAGACGGCCACTCACAGCGCAGCGCACCCGTGGCCGCGATGGTAATTTGCCGGGGATCACCAACAGTCGGCCCTTAGCCTATGCCCCTAAAGACGCCTCCAGTTGCCGGCTGGTCCATGCAGCCGTGTGTCCAAAGGCCTAATCACGCTGAAATTATGAAAATCAGAGAGACGCGCCTGGTGTCTCTCACTTCTCGAGTCCTGATTTCCCTGCCCTTACACTGCCCGACTTGGATCACACAGGAAGCTCGCGTCGCCAAACCTCGGACCCCGAACATGCTGAGTACTGCAGCCAAGCTAAGGTAGCCGACCCATTTGGACAACTGCAGTAGCCATGGCTGTCGCTGCGGCTTCCCGTCCTGCGCCCCATGGACAGCGCTCGCCAACCCTCAGCGATGCGGGCATGATCCTCCCCTCGTTCGAGGCCGACTTTGAGCGCGCTGCCTCTCCGCCCGTTGCTGAGCGCCCGCCCTCGCCGTCCGACCTCTATAGGCACGCAAACTCCAGCCGAGTCAGATTAAGTTCCGCACCGCAGGGCCGGCGCCGCGCCTCGCAACAGACGAAATCCCCGTCCCTATCAGCACAGTCCTCGCGCTCCACGCTGCGCAACATGCCCAACTCAGACGCGCCTACTAAGAGCGTGCCTGCCCGTGACGATGCCCTCGCTTCGTCGCCCACCATCCAGAATGCCCTGAGCCGCCATTCACCCAGCACTTGGCACGGGCAAGATCAGCACAAGATCAGCCCTACTTCCAGCTCCGTGTTCAGTGAGGACTTTGAGCACTGGCCGGGGTTCGACAGCCACGACAACTTTGAGGACAGCGGCGTGGATCTCGAAGACCAGGAAAAGCGCAACCACCACACCCGGGACAGCGACGCCGGCAACGGCATGGGCAGCGAGCGGTGGCACGAGGATCGCACCAGTGGCAGTGACGACGAAGACGACCCGTACTCGTCGGCTGCATTGAGTAGGAGGGCAGAGATAATCCTGGCCAATGCAAAGAAGCGGCTGAACGTATGCGCTTCTGGATGCTGCCACACATCGAACGATTGCTAACGGGAACAGGTCATGGAAGGAAACCTCCGTGGTGCGCGAGAGTCACTGGTCGTCTCACCCACGTTCCACTCAAGAAACACATCTTCCGACTTGACCTCGCATATAGCGGCCAGTCGCGACCGAGACCGACGACTGTATGCTGGCATGGGCCCGATTCCTCCGCGCATCAACTCTTATCGACAATCTCTCCTCACCCCGAACGGTAGCCCCAGCCATGCACGCGGTCTGAGCGAGACATCGGTGCCACTCCCTTTCACGCCTTCCTACTCGTACCTGACCCGGACTACATCCAACAAGCGCGCATCGAGTGCATTCGGCCATACCAGCGGCCCGTGGTCGCCTGAGAGCTACGGCCAGGGGCGTTTCCCCATCAAGGAGTCTCGAAGCGTGGAACATCTCCGCAACCCTCGCTCAACCTGGAACAGCAGCGAACGCGAGTATGCTGCAAGATCCGCCTCGAGGAGCTCACGATCCCCAACTGCACTAGAGACTTTGCCAGAGGATGAGGACGGACAGAGGGTGCATCGCTCCACATCTGCAGCCAGTGGTCTCCGCGACCAGATGAACGATCTCAAGGGTAGAATCTCTAGTCTGAAGCTCAAGGCGCAAGAAGACCACCTCCGACGCAGAAGCATACAGAGCCTACGCGCACCGAGCCCCTTTACGTCTTCTGATACATGGCATCCAAGAAGCACACCGACAAACGCTGGCTTGGGCATTACGACGGACCCATACGAAGAACAGGAGCGACCCTTGACCGCCACGACCACCAACTCCCAGAAGCACGGTGAGAAGCTAGTGACGCACTTCAGCAAACTAAATGGGACTAATGGACACCCGTACTCTGTCCAACCATACGACCAGGCTGAGGCTGAATCAACCGACCCGGAAGCGTACGAAGACGAAGATGCGGACGAGACTGAGGAGTCAGACTTCGTTTCGGTCAATGGAGATGAAGTACCTGATCCGGAGAGTGTATACGAGGACGCTGTCTACGAGATGCCTACCACTGAGCGCCACGAGGACCGCGTAGATGCGTTCGACTACGAGACCTTCTTCTTGCACAGTGCAATGGGCACCTACAGCGTGGAAGATCGCCGATCGAGTACTAGTTCGGGCTCCTCTGCCGCAACTACGCGGCCCGTGACAGCTGTGCAGACAACGGATGAACTCGGCATTGGCGAGAAGAGAGCGTCATTCCACCAGCGGAATCCCAGCGTTGACTCGGTCTCCACTGTAGCCACGTTCGCGACTGCAGCTGAAGAACAAAACGACGATGAAGAAGAAGAGAATGAGCAGATGGATCAGTTCTCTCAGCAGATACTGTCCAACCAGAACCGATCTGTCTCGCGCCCAGGGACACAGAACGGCCTCCTCTCTCTGCGTTCTGATTCAGCAATCAACATGCGACGCGCTAATGGCTCGTCTCCATCGCAGAGGTCACTATCACGTGGCTCGTCTTCGCCTGGAGAGCTCGCCAGCGGACTCCAAACCTCGAGGATATACTCCATCCTCACTGAAGGCTCCAGAGACGAGCCACGGGTGGCACTAAGCGAAGAAGAGACGCAGCTCATCTACGGCCTGGCTGCGAGTATCCAGAACGTGTGCTCCAACCTACAGCACACCTACGGCGATGCCTACGAACGCAAGGCATGGCGACGAAGACTTGACGAAGCCCGCAAAATACTTAATGGCGAGGGCGAGGATGGTGCAGACGACCAATCCTTCTAATGCTCCGCAGTTAGCCCTCGAACTTTCCTTTCTCAGACTTACGGTAATGTCTAACTCGACTGTAGCGGTTTAGCGTCACTCGTTTCCACCTTTTACGAGCTTACTCCCTATCATGTGTAATTTGGGACATCCCCTACTTTCTTTTCGACTTCACCATTTCCTTTGCTTTGGCAGATTTGCGGTGTGTTTTTTGTAGGTCACGACTTTGGAACTATAGATAATTTCTCTTATGTGTATTGATACCCGGGAGGCAGCGGCGGGGTCACAGGACTCCGGTGTATGTGGACACGTTTTTTGTTCACGCGTTTGCAAGTACTTCTTAGCTCTAGAATCTAACATGCCCGTCATCCATGTACGTAGGGCTGCGAGAACCAATCTACGATCTACCAACCCAGCACGTTGGGCCTGACCGAGTGTCAAAGTCATGCCAGCGCCCGTGTCTAGAAAGCCGTCAGAAGACGGTGGAACGACGGGGTGGAGTCGGCGCGAGATTTACCCCTCCCGAGGCTGTCACGAACCTAGATCCATGGGAGGATTGCCTCCAAGTTTGGGGAGAGCGCCCCACCAAACACCGTCACGAAGCCATTGCATGCATGCAAAATACAGACTGCTGTGCGTTGTTCATGTACCATCGTGGACAACGAGGAGCGACGGCAGGCCTAATGCACGTCTGCGACGCGTGCAGGTTTGCCGCGCTCAGCGATGGAGCGCGATGTGTGCCGACAGCGCGCTACGATTGGATCGCGCACGGCAACGCTGGACTGGCGGTGTAGATGTCGGCCGTGGTAACCACTGCAACTGAAGGCTGCCAACAGCACGGATACCCACTAGAGCCTCCGCAATTGGCCCACCGCGGCGTGGCTGGGGGCGTGCTAGACAGAGAGGGATGGTTCCGGAGGGCCATGCGCTGAACTGAAGCACAACATTGAATTATCCCACGACAGGCTCATGCAATGCGCCCCGGCTCTAACCCTAAAATTTTGCCCAGCGGAATAACTCCAGCCTGCCGCCTGCATCGCGCATCGACGTTTCCCTGCGTCTGATCGCATCGACACATCTCACGATAGCTGGGCCAACCCTCTGCTCAGCACCCGCCGCCGCCCACAGCTCCGGCCGAATACCCCTCGACTCACACCCCTCATTTTTCGACATCTCGCCTGCGGCTGGTCCGGGCGCGTGTGTGACGAAGGTGGATGAAACGAACCGCAAGCTCCAACCGGCTTGGTGCGCGCAACGACTAAAGCCTATTCGACCCCGATAACGATTGGCGTTGCGGAAACACATCCATACACACCACACAGTCCTTGTGACCACTCGCGACGCCTGCTCCCCTGCTTTCGCCTCTGACGCTCACTGAATCTGAATCTGCGCGGCGCCCGTCTCCTGCATACTCCGTGCACTCTGTACCTGCTGCGACTGCGACTGTCTTATTCGACCTGTGCCGATCGCCGCGTCTTGGAGTTCTAATATTTGGCCCGTATAATCTGCGACGGATTGCATCACCATCGTCACCTGTTGAGGGCCGCAGTCCTGCCCTCGTGTACTACTAGAGCTCGCCGCATCGAGACCCTGCAGCAGCAGACCAGGACCGCGAAGGAAGTCACGCTGCACCAGCCCGCCCCCGTACCGTATACGAAAACACCTGCCGCCCGCGCAATTGCAACCTCGCCGCTCCACGCTCGCGGTTTCGCACGAGCGCTCATGTGCCTACCTCCGCCCTGCTCCTTCTATTTGCGCGTCTCACACTCGCACAATGTCTCCTGTCAGCTCTCGTCGCGCCGTCGCCGCCGCGCCATCTGCGAGACCAAGGACCCTGCCGCTTTCGAGGACTGGATCGGCTGAACGGGGTTGGGACAGAAAGAGTCGGAACATGCAATCCGAGGATGTTTGCAGCTACACCGCCGGAAACACATCAGCATGGGAGTCTGAGAATGACTGGCCCATTGCTGAGTTGATAGCGGACATGTACCAGGCGCTGGATCGGCTGGAATGCCCCAGTGCTGGTCACAAGAGTTCGAGTAGAGGTTTTATCTCGGTACGACGACACTGCTTTGTTTGGTCTCTTGTCCATGTTTGGTGCACGATTACCCACACTCCTTGCCAACTGCTTTCCGCATTGTTTCATTCCTGGTTCAACTTCTAACAACTATTCAGCGGCCTAATCCCATGACCCAGCTGTCGCGGTTTCCTCCATCAACCCTCGAGTCCTTCCCGGAGTCATGGAATCCAGCCCCGCGAAGCTATGGATCCCCACCACCCTCATACGATGAATCTATTGCAGACATGCCCCCAGACTATACATCCACCGATGCGCTAGCCTATGCAAAAACGCCTAATTACTTACCGTTTCCTTCTTTCCGCGCATCATCACGTTCTAGTGTTCGAAATGGTTTGCGCAAACGCAATGCTTCGTCTCCAACAACTTCATTCTTCCTTGATGTGAAATCTCCATATGTGGACATCGATTTTGGCTACAGTGAGACAGGCATCAAATCGCACGCGAAGAAGAAGGCCAAGGCAGCGGCCAAGGCTAAACCTGCAGCTGCAGCTACACCAGCAGACGATGGCAAGAAAGACGAGGAAGCCGCTGGTGGTGGCGATGGTGGGGGTGACCCGCCTGCAGATAGCGGGGCTGGAGGCGATGGTGGCGATGGGGATAAGGGGAAGAAGAAGACCAAGAAGGAGAAGGAGGAAGAGGAGCGCTTGAAGAAAGAGGAGGAGGAGCGTTTGCAAAAAGAGGAGGAAGAGCGCCTGGCGAAGGAGGAAGAGGAGCGGTTGGCAAAAGAGGAGGAAGAGCGTCTGGCAAAGGAGGCTGAAGAAGAGGCCGAGCGCAAGAAGAAGGAAGAGGAAGAAGCGGCAGCTGCAGCCGCCGCGAAACCATCGATACTAAAAGCTACAGCTGACTTGAGTTGGGGAAAGGAGTCAGCAGCAGATGACTGGGCCTCGTTTGGTGCGGCCGCTCCCGGCAAGAAGAAGAAGGGCAAAAAGGGGAAGGTGTGTCATTTCGGCTTTTTAGTTACACATAGCAGCACGCTAACTCACGATAGACGGCCGAGCCCGCACCCCCGCCTCCTCCTGATCCTCCAGCGGAACCGCCGACAACATTCGACGATATTAACCTGGACGAAGCAAGTGCGCCAAAGATTGACATGAATTTCAGTGATACGGGCGCATCAAAATCTGGATTTGGACTTCCCGGGCTTGGCAACTGGACCTCCGGCTGGGGCTCATCGAACAAAGACGCGACTGCAGAAGGCGACAACCCTTGGGGCTCAGATAAAAAGAAGAAGGAGGACGGATTCGATTTCGATTTCGACGCGTTCAAGAGTCCCCCGGCTGAGGACAAACCTGCTGACGATGATGGCTGGGGCGGTTTACTCGCTTCCAAGACCAAGAAGAAGAGCAAGAAAGGGGCTCTGATTGATGACAGTGTGCCAGAGGTACCTCCGCCGCCGCCAGAGCCTGAAAAGAAAGAGGAAGACGATTCATGGGGTGCATTCAGCTTTGGCGCCACCAAGGACAAGAAGAAAAAGAAGAAGGGCGTAATTGAGGAAGAGCCCCCGCCACCTGAGCCAGAACCAGAACCTGTCGTCGAGGCTGAGCCATCGCCTGCTAAAGAGGAGGACCCATGGGGTGGTGGTTGGGGAGCGGCTGCTGCTGCTGGCACCAAGAAGAAGAAAGGTAAGAAGGGAGCCAAGG
The DNA here is from genome assembly GCF_024043155.1 of Alternaria arbusti. Taxonomy (NCBI): domain Eukaryota; kingdom Fungi; phylum Ascomycota; class Dothideomycetes; order Pleosporales; family Pleosporaceae; genus Alternaria; species Alternaria arbusti. Next base: position 70,038 of record NW_026249971.1, read on the forward strand.
AAGAACCTCCACCTCCCGAGCCGGAAGCCGAACCTGAACCGGTACCTGAACCAGAGCCAGAGCCGGAGCCCCCGAAAGAACCAGAGCCAGTCGTGGATCCTTACGCAGGACTCAGCAAGTCGCAGGCGAAGAAGCTCAAAACCAAGTTGGACAAAGAGGCTAAGCAGAAAGAGGAAGAAGATGCCAAGCGCGCGAAAGAGGAGGAGGAAGCTGCTGAGATCAGGCGACAGGAAGAGGAAGAGGCAGAACGGATACGCTTAGAAGAGGAGGAAGCCGAGCTGAAGAAGATGGAGGAAGAGGAAACCGCCGCTGCTGCTGCTGAAGCCGAGAAGGCTAAGCAGAAAGACGACACCTGGGGCGATTGGGGTGGTGCAGCTCCGACAACTACCAAGAAGAAGAAGAAGGGCAAGAAAGGTGCAGAGGAAGAAATTCCGCCACCGCCACCACCCCCTCCTGAGCCTGAAGCTGAGCCTGAGCCCGCCCCGGCTGAGGACAGACCAGTTGATCCGTGGGATGATTGGGGCTCAACACCCCCTGCTGCTGTCAAGAAAATGAAGAAGAGCAAGAAGGGTGTGCTTATCGAACCTGTCATCGAAGAGCCGCCGCCACCACCGGAACCGGAGCCTGAGCCAGCACAAGAGGACGAAAAGGGCACCGACTGGGGCCTGAGTTCGATATGGGGCGGAGGAAAGAAGAAGAAGAAGAGCAGTAAATCCGTCGAACTGGACTCGCTTCCCGCACCTAGCCCAGAGCCCATCATCGAAGAACTCGCTTCCGTTCACCAGCCCGAAGACGTCGAAGAGCCCAAGGAAGACGAATCCGACGATTGGGGCGCGCCATCTTGGAGCAAGAAGAAGAACAAGGACCCAAAGAAGGATGCACCAGAAGAAGTCATCGAGGATACCAGTACACCCGTTCAGAAACCCGACGAGGATGATCCTTGGGGAAGCGCAGCCTTCAACATCGGCAAGAAGTCAAAGAAGAGCAAGAAGGGCCTAGTTCCACCGAACGTGCCGACACCGCCGGGAGAATTCGAGTCAGAGTTTCCGGCGCCGAAAGAAATCGAAGCGCCTCCACCGGCCGAAGACGAAGATATCTGGGGTGCTCCTGCTACTGTCACCAAGAAGAAGAAGAGTAAGACTGTCAGTAGTCTGCTCAGCAAATTCGAACCCGAGAGCTCTCCGCCAAAATCGACAAACGATACTTTCGAGGATCTTATCTCGCTCGACGACCCACCGCCACCGCCCCCTGAGCCAGAACCAGTAGTGGAAGAAGCTCCAGCGCCAGTCGAGGAGAAAAAGAAGAGCAAGAAAGAGAAAGAGTCGAAGTCGAGCAGCATCTGGGGCTCTCTCAGCGGCTCCAAGAAGCCGAAGAACGAAACGCCTACAGAAAAAAGAGTGCGAGAGAGGAAGGAGAGGAAGGAACGAGAAGAGCAGGAGCGTCTGGAGAAAGAGGCTGCTGAGAAAGAGGAGGAAGAGCGCCTGGCCCGCGAAGCTGAAGAGGCGGCGGCTGAACAGGCGCGTATTGAGGCCGAAGAAGCTGAGGCGGCACGTATATTGGCAGAGGAAGAGGAAGAGAGGAAGAGGAAAGAAGAGGAGTCGGCAGCCTCAAAACTGGCAGGTTGGGGCGCCAGCATTTGGGGCTCTTCAAAGAAGAAGACGGAAACCCCAAGGGAGAGAAGAGCCCGCGAGAAGAAAGAGGAGGAAGAACGCTTGGCGAAAGAAGCTGCCGAACAAGCAGAGAAGGAGCGTCTCGAGCAAGAAGAACAGGAACGTCTTCAGCGCGAAGAAGAGGAGCGCCTAGAACAGGAGCGCATCGAGCGTGAAGAGCAGGAGCGTATCGAAGCAGAAGAAGCTGAGCGTGCTGCTGAAGAAGAACGACTCCGCATCGAAGCTGAGGAGGCTGAGAGAGCTCGCATAGCTGCAGAAGAGGAAGAAGCGCGTCGCATAGCTGAGGAAGAAGCTAAAGCAAGTTCCGGATGGGGCATGTTTGGCTTAGGGAAGAAAAAGGAGTCGAGCAAGGCGAAGCGTGAGCGGGAGGCCAAGGAGAAGAAGGCGGCTGAAGAAAAAGAACGGCTGGAGCGTGAAGCCAGAGAAGCTGCTGAAGCTGAAGCAGCTGCCGCGGCCGAGGCCGAGGCCGAGGCCGCTGAAGCCGCCGAGGCGGAGAGGGTTGCGAAGGAGGCGGAAGAGGCCGAGTTTGCTCGTATTGCTGCTGAGCAGGATATGGTACTCGAGCCTGAGCCAGCCCCGAAAGAAAAGAAGAAGAAAAAGAAGAGAGGCGTTGTTGAAGAACTTCCACCGCCTCCGCCGCCCCCACCCGCCGAGCCTACGAATGACGACGAACTGTTCGATCTGATCAAGGATGAAGACGCAGGTGATCTCTTGGCCGAGCTCGAGAAGCCTACCAGGAAAGAGGAGAAGGAAGCAGCTAGCGGTTGGGGCAGTGCGTGGGGTATCTCTCTGCGCAAGACCAAGCCTGAACAGCCAAAGCCTAGCATCTGGGATGAACCAGAACCGGAGCCAGAGCCGGAGCCTGAACCCGAAGTCGAGGAACCCGAGCCGGAGCCAGAGCCAGAAGCTGAACCCGAGCCGGAGCCAGAGCCTGAACCGGAGCCTGTCAAACTCACTCCCAAGGAGGAGCGAAGACTCAAAAAGTCCAAGAAGCATCGGCATGTGGAACCAGAGCCAGAGCCAGAACCAGCCCCAGAGCCAGAGGTTGAAGAGGCCCCTCCTGAGCCAGAACCTGAGCCAGAACCGGAGGTGGTCGTCGTTGAAAAGCCCAAGAAGAAGCTGTCCTCCAAGGAAAAGAAGAAGCTGGAAGAGGAGAAACTCAAGGAGGAGAAACGGCTGAAGAAGTTGAAGAAGGCCGGGAAGTTAGTCGAAGCTCCTATTGCAATTCCTGAACCCGACCCAGAGCCTGAAGTACCTGCCGAGAGATCCCCTCCTGCACCTGGTGCATTCCCCGACGACGAAGGCGATACGATGGACTTCCATGACGCAGAGGATGCAGCGCCGCCAGAAGAGCCTGAACCAGAGCCTGAACCTGAACCAGCCGCCGAACCGGAACCTGAGCCTGAACCAGCACCAGTGCCCGGACCTTCTATTCTTTCGGAGCTGAAGAAGTTGAAGAAGACCAAAAAGAGCAGCAAATCGAGAGGGTTCAGTTTCGACGACCCGCCTCCGCCGCCTCTGGAGCCTGAACCAATCGTCGAGGAACCTGAGCCAGAGCCAGAGCCAGAGCCGGAAGCTGAACCTGAGCCTGAACCCGAAGCGGAACCAGAACCAGAACCGGAGCCAGAGCCAGAGCCAGTCAAACTCACCCCCAAGGAGGAGCGGAGACTCAAGAAGTCCAAGAAGAGTAGCAAGACAAGGACACGTCAGCCAGAACCTGAACCTGAACCTGAGCCAGAACCCATTATCGAAGAAGCGCCTGAAGAAGCAGACCCTGACATGGACGACGACGAGGAGGCTCCCGAAAAACTTCCTACCCCACCTCCAGAGGTTGCGCCTGAGCCCCCGTCGGAATCTCCAAGAAAAGAGCGTGTCAAGCTAGGTCGCAGCGCTACCACGGCCGCTGGAGGATGGGGCTTATTTGGTGCGGCCAAGACTAAGACCCGAAGGGTGTCTGGTGGTGAAGACGGCGCCGGCCTTCCCGATCGCACAAAGTCTGTACGAACCTCGTCCACTCGGGACAATGACATCAAGTCACGTTCATCAGGCTCGGACAAGGTGCACTCATCCAAGCCAACGGTTTCACGGTCCAAGACGGCCCGCGCTGGTACTGGGCTAGGTGCCATGTTTGGTGTTGCTCCGCCCCCGCCTTCACGATCAAAGTCACATCGCACACCCAAGACGACGTCGCGCCGACCCTCAATCGACCAGGACGCTGCTATGATGTCGCCGCCACAAACAGACACTGATGCGCGAGTCTCTTCAAAGGCCGCCAAGGTCATGGGCATGAAAAGCTCGTCGCGCAGGACCAGCACTCGGGACGCCAGAGATAAAGGCTTCCGTCGAGGTGAGCCGTTCCCCGCTAAGCACGATGCGCCTGTCATTGGCCGGCGCAGCCGTAAGCAAACATTCGGAGCTAACCCTATGGCAGCTGTTCCAGACCCGTATCCTATTGACGACGACCAAGATCTTGATGATGAGTCTCCTCCCCCAGCTTCCCGTCCAGAGCCATCGCGTCGCAAATCCAAGCGCGACTCCGCGCAGCCCCTTGAACCCTTGACTGCACCGCCTAGCGCTGACGATCCCATCGTCGTCGACCCCATGGACATGGACCCTGCCCCAGCTGAGGCTGAGCGGCCCCGCCGCGAACGTGAGCGGGAGCGACCCCGTCGTGCGCGCGGCAATTCTGACGCAATGGGAACGCTTGCTGGTGTCGCAGGTACTGCTGCTGCTGTGAAGGGCTTCAAGGGAATGTTTGGCCTGGGTCGCAAGAAGGCTGCGCCGGAAGAGGCACCCCGCGAGCGCCGCCGGACCGCCTACGAGACCGAAGACGAGCGAAGACATCGCAAGCGATCAACAACTCGTGGAGGCGCAACAGAGGATGAGGCGAAGCGGCTGCGACACGAGCGCCGCAGTCTGCGCCATCCGCCTCCTGAAGACGTCATGATGTCAGGCGCAAATGGCACCCCTGAGGACTACGATGCTGAGCGAGAGGCTCGACGGGCTGAGCGTAGATCCAAACGCGATGGAGACAAAGGAGCCCGACGCGCTGAGCTCGAAGAGGCAGAGGCCAAGGCAGAGCGCCGTCGCGAACGTGAGCGCGAGAACGAGCGTGCGACTCTTGCGGAGAAGAAGGCCCGTCAGATGGCTGAGTTGGAGCGTCGCAACCAGGAGGCCGAGGAACAACTGCGTCGCATGGCGGAGAAGGAGGAGCGGAAGAAGGCACGAGGCGAGCGCAAACCGCCCTCCGACGAACGAGAGCGCGAGAAGCGTTCTTCGCGCCGCAAAGACAAGGACCGCGAAGAGCCCCGCCCAAAGACCGAACGCCGTCGAACCGTACACGTGGACGAAGACGCAGATCGTCGCCGTCGTCACGAAGAGCGCCGTGCCGCCAGACGCAACTCCGAATACCCCGTCGCAGCCAGCGGCGAGCCCATCACCGACTACTTCGACGAGCGCAACGGCGGGGCCCGCAAACACCGCAGTTCGCGCCAGGCCCGCGACGAGGAAGAAAACATGCCGTACAGCAACAACAAGAGCGGCGACAAGACCTCGTCATGGGTGGAATCCCTCTCCAACGAGCCACCCCTCCCTCCCCCCATCTCCGAAACCGTCCTCGACCCCGCCCCCGGCGCGCGCGAGACCCCCGAAGAAGACGAGGAAACCTTTTCGCAAGACGAAGACATCCGCCTGCGCATCGCCGGCCGCAAGGGCCCCAAGCGCGATAAAGAACGTGCGGAGCGCCGGAAGGCAGAGGACAAGGAACGCGACCGCGATAGGACGCACAAGCACAGTCGTCGCGCTACACACTACGAGGGCATGAAGACGGTTGACGACGATAGAGAGCGGAAGAGGGCGTCCCGCCGAACGAGCTATGTGCCTGCGTATGAAGAGCCGCCTGTGCGCACCTGGGATGGCAGACCGGCTGTTGATGGTGGTGCCCCGGCTGTCAAGCGGGGAAGCTGGTTTAAGAAGATGTTTTAAGCCGCGCCCTTCTTCTCTTCTCTTCTCTTCTCTTCTTGCTCACAACTTTTTGGTTACGATGTAATGCGGGTTTTACGAAAGATTATCTTGGATGTGTATATGTTTTGGAATTTGTTTTGGATTACGGTTTGGATTATGGGATGATGACAGCGAAGCGACAGCGTGGTTTGGATCTCTTGCTTGATTAGCATTGCGTGGCGCTTTTTGATTCGTTCTCTCGATCTTTTCTTGTCTACTTTACTTACTTACTTTACTTCATGAGAACTACTTTTATCTTCTTCGTCGCTTCCTTCGATCTATCTTCTTCTTTCTTTTAGCACCTTTCAGCGACGCTGCCTTTCTGTGATATCCTGGGTTAGGTTTCTGTGGATATTCACTGGACAGGAGGCGGATGGGATGTGTAGGAAAGTCAGATAGATACCCCCTCTCTTTTAGTAGTTCTTCAATACTAGCAAACGTTGCAACTGCATATCAATCCTGCCAGTGTACATGTGAGCTTTGGCTCTTTCAGGTATCATGCAAGTCATAATCTGCATTGTTTGATCGTCGTTTGGTATATCAGATACTGCTTTAACACCCAGCCATGACGCCTATCGCCAAACCCATGCTAGTTCCTCTCGGATGCTATAAACTACTCCTGCCTCCATCTTCCTAAACATGCTTCCGACCCCTCACCCATCCATCTGTACAATAGTGAAACGGCCATTATAGGCCCATTTGTCACAGCTGCACAACCGCGCCCTCAACGCCTTCCTGAGTCTCCATATCATCGTCGTCCTCATCATCTTCCAGATCCTCATCTTCCTCCTCAAACCCAGTCTCCATCTTCAGCGTCTTGAGCCTATCTTTCATCTCGTCCTTTTTGTCTGCCTGCCACCGCGCCAGCGCTGCTGCAGAGTGTACTTTGAAGCCGAAAACACGGGGCTCGTACCGCCGTTGCGATTTCGGTGGCAGCATCGCAGGGTAGACTTGGAAGAGGATGTTGTGGAAGGAAGTGCCGAAGTAGGCACCGTCGATTACGGCATGGCGGGAGGATTTGGGGTTGTAGAGGTCTTCGCAGCGGGCGCAGTAGAGTTTTACGGGGGAGGCATTGGGGACGTCGGATTGACCCATGGGGAGGAGGGGTTGCGATTCGCACATTACGCGGGGGCATTTGCCAAAGTCTGACTTCTTGAACTTCTCGAGCTGGGTGGTGTGTTAGTTGTGGGCGCGAGGCATGGGATATGAGCGCCTGACGTACCATCTTGGCAAGGCCCCTGGTAGTGACGATGTATCGTGCGTGGACGAGTCCGTAGAGATGCCGTGCCGACTTCTCGATCTGTTCCCGCATATCATCGTCGCAGTCGAAGTCGAACACGTCTGTGACGAGATCGAGTGCATATTGGTAGTACTGAACTTCGGTGTTCAGGCCTGTTAGGTTGAAGCGATCGGTGAGGTATTCTTCGTCAATCTCGCAGAAGTATTCGTTTCCTCGAGAGGATATGAACTACTTGTTTGTTAGCCTGCGTTGAGATCAATAGCTGCATCTTCTCTTCTACGCTGTCGTGATCTTCCCACCAGTCGGACCACCACTCGCTCTGCATGAGCATGAGCGGGCCCCATTTGGCCGAGAAGATAGTATAGTCTTCATCCACCTCGAATGAATGGGGGCACCTCAGCATGGAGATATAGCCGTCTTCGCCGCAGTCACCGCTGGCGCATGGTCAGATGCGACCTGCAATGAAGGGCTGGCAGACCATACCACGCCATGAGGTACCTATAGTTCCACCCCGACGCCCCCAAGGTTTGTAGAGACATGACCAGCGATCAAATAATACCGGTGTTGGTAACGTATGGAGTTCAGGTACTCACCCAGTCTCGCCAGTAGCTTGTGTAGTCGCTGTCCGTGTCGCTGTTGAAGTCGTCCATGTTTGCGCTTGCTCTCGGCGACGATGTCCGCGGGGGTTAGGGCCTTCGTATGTCTTGTTTGTAGGCTGCAACCACCGGCGGGGTGGGGCGGTGCGATCAGGCGCAAGCTCGGGTCGGGACGCGGTTGCGGAGTGAATTGCGCGCCCACCTAGTGGGATGGCAGTCGTCGCATCCCACCTCCACTGCTTGTTTCTCCGCTCCGGTCGCGCTAGTCGCTTGGGCCGCGTCCCATCAACGTGACAACCCCAGACTTCCCCACCAACCCTGTCTACTGGGTCGCCCACTTTCTGTACCAGTATCTGCATATAGTAGACGATCTCGACTTCAAGACTCGTTCCGGAAGAGAGCCCTGGGTCCCGACCATGTTACGGGGCAGGTACGTGCACGTGAATTGCCTAAAGATAGATTGGACAAAGTCAATCAATGTCTTACTACATTTCGTACACCGATATCACTTGCTTAAAGTTTGATGTACGACGCCAGTAATCGTCTTACATCAATTCGTATATTAAGCTTACTTGCCACTAGGCTAAGATATTCACTGTTCCGCTACTGTTTGTTCGCATCTAATACCGTCTGTTTGTTAGCCAAGAACTCTATTTCCTTGTTATATAGCTTGCCTGCCATCATTTGCCATGATACTGCGGATAATTTGTTTCGGTCGTTTAAGTCTACGGCTTTATAACAGGTATTCAAAATTGATTATTCTCTTCCTAGTCGCGTTTACCAACGAGAGCTATCTCTTATCCCCCTCATATCCATTCACACTGGGGACTAGTGTCTTGCGAATCACCCCTTTATACGACGTGCGCGATGTGTGCCGCCGCAAGCGTTCTCCAGCCTATTTCTAGGTTCTGCTCCCAGCTATCTACCATACTCCAGTACATGCCTACCGTTGCTGTTTATGGTAGACTAGACTCTTCAATCGACGCGAACCGTCTGTTCAGCGATACTGAAGCGCGGTTCCCGGAAAGATGGAAGAAGGACGGGTGGTATCTTTCCACCGTGAGTACGATCTTTCCAGGAGAGGTTTCAAAGCTGACATTGCGCGTGTCTGACAGACAGCGGCACTTATCGCCAGCGGTCAGCCAGGGCTGATAGGATCTTTCTACAACTACATCATTTCACAGCCGTCATATCAGACGTCTGCGGAGAGACAACGTCTCGTACGGCGCATGAGAGAAGCCATGATCAAATGCATTATTCTCAATGGCATTCCTATCGTCATGGAAGCTTTCGTGTCTCTTGCGAAGCAAGAAAAGCCCGAAGATCAAGATCACAGTTTCACCCGCAAGGATTGGAAAGCTGATGAAGATAACCACCAGCGCGGTCTCTCTGTTCTTGAAACACTTTATGGCGATGATAATGACAGAATCTGGGCATCATTCGGCTCACACAGAGATATACGTGAGTATCCCGCATTTCTCCCAGCTCTCACGTTTGAGGCTTACGCCTCTTGCAGCTTGGCTCTCGACCGACATATCTTATGGTCTGTTCCTGGCCGATCACAACACTCTCGATATCATCGAATCTGAGCTCGTTATCTTGCCTGCGATCATGTGCCAAGGCCTCGTTCCTTCAACGAAATGGCATCTACGTGGGTGTCTCCGAGTCGGTTGCACACGCGAGGAAGTGGAATGCATACAACAGGTTATTGAACATATCGCAAAGACATGTGGGAAACAATTACAAGGTCTACCGAGAGTCTCGGATATACCTACAGATGAGATGTGAAGGACCAGCAAGGTCAATGAAGCCCTGAAGGTATCTGGAAATATGTTGGTACACAGGCTATCTTGTACTGTTAGACTATCACGCGACCAGGCTAGCTCTCGATGTATTGGTAGCATGGCATTTGACATCACTTGAGAGCATAGTGTAGTAGATCTTACTTGCGCTTCACAACTAATCGAGAGAAAACTGGGCATGAAGAAGTACACGTAAAATTGGTATCAAAAGCATATATATCTCAAACCTTCGCCACCGCTGTCAAGTACTGCTGACTATGAGGGTAGTCGATATACCCCTTCGGTGTCTTTGGAGTGTAGAAAACAGAGCGGTCATACTTGACTAGTGGTACGCTCTCCTTGACGCGGAACACAAGATCGGGGTTGGCCACGAAATATCTGCCGAACGCAATGATGACATCGTAGTCCTTGTACGTCTCATCAACAGTCTGCTTCGCTGAGTCGGGTAGGAAGCCACCTGCAAGCATGACGGGACTCACGTTGCCCCATTGCTCAACCATCCATCGTACGGTCTTCTGGCCTCCGCATTCAGAGTCGTCGTTACCGGTGATACGGGCTTCGATCAGGTGGAGATAAGCCAGACCCAGTTTCTTCAGTTCTGCAGTGAGGTATTCGAAAGTCGGTTCGGGCTCGTCCATTAGCATGCCGTTGAAGTCGCTGTAAGGGCTGAGGCGCATTGCTGTTCTTTGAACACCAACGGCAGCGATAACAGCCTTGGTGACTTCGAGATGGAACCGGGCGCGTTGTTCAATGCTTCCTCCCCAGCTATCGGCCCGTTGGTTACAAGTTGTCTGGAGGAACTGATCCGGCAGGTATCCATTAGCACCGTGGATTTCAACGCCGTCAAAGCCCGCAGCAATAGCGTTCTTGGCTGCGCTCGCATAGTCTGCTACGGTTTCCCAGATCATCTCCTCTGTCATCTCTACTGGTGTCCGGTCTTGGGGTGTGATGGGCACAGCGCTGGATGACACCAACGTGATGCCTTCTGCGTCCAGCGCATCGGTTTTTGCGGCTCGGCCTTGATGCCAGAGTTGGCAGTATATCGCACATCCTTTAGCATGTACTGCTGACGTGATGTCTCTCCAGGAAGCGATGTGGTCTTCTTGCCAGATTCCTGGAGCATTTTGGGCGCCGATGGCGTTCCTCGAGATGATGGTTGCTTCGCTGACGATGAGCGTGCCAGGTACACATGCTCGCTGCTCGTAATACTCTGCGATACTTCGTCAATATCGGCCCTTCGTAGTGATGGTGTTCAAGGTACCTTTGTTCATGGGCGTCGCCTTGTAGTCGTCGCCCATGCGATACCGGGTCAACGGCGCCATTGCGACACGATGGCCCAACTTTACATCTCCGACTGTCAATGGTTGGAAGAGTTTCGTCATCTTGGCAGTCGATGTTGGTACAACAGAAGACGAGGGAGGATCTGATCAAGTAGTCTCGCAAGAATTGTAATGGCCTACAATGTCAATGCTTCGTTGCTCTTTAGAACGTGTATGGCTGTGTCTACCACACATATTATTGCCATTGCCCATGCCTTGTGATGGGTCACCATGGTCGTTATCGGCAACCCACCTGGGCAGCCTCGCAAACCCCACCTGACACATGGCATCTGTCAGTCTCAGCCGTGATGCCGAGAACTCGCCTGAATACCTTCGATGCCGTTTTCAGCGTTATGGTCCGATGTCAATACGAACAGCCATCGGCGAAGGGTCCAAGGGGCCGAACATGCGTCGGCTCAAAAAGTTCCAATGAGAAGGCCCCGCACGTGCCCTGCTAGGACGACCCACTTCGCAGCCTCACCGTCATCGGCTTTCATCCCATAATGCCACTTACGCCATCGAAGCGTGTAAGCGTTTCTGCCATGTGAGTGGGCCCCTCAACTGTGACTGGCTGCTTTCGCAATTCTTCTACGAGGAACACACCTCCCGACGATCTCGCAGCTGTCGACCGGCGTCATGGCAGGGCTCAGTCCCGCTCGGACAGCCTCCCGGGGCTCCACGCCCAACTCCAACGCTAGCTACGATGTTTTGGACCGTTGGTCTTGTTCCAAATATACACATACGCAGAATCGCTATGTTTTTGAGGCTTGTAGCGACTGTGGAAGAATCCGATGATGCGGGAACAGCAACCCTCCATTGACGAGATGGAATCGACGCGACCCATCAAAGAGAGCGATACATGCGTTGGCAATACTCTCGTTGAGAAGCCATCCAGAGACGACAAGCCATGCGAATCAGACATAACTACAACGAATCCTCATGGCGCGTCCCCTTCGCCTACCGAGGATGACGACGACAAGAGCGACGCAGCATCCATTGGCGGCCAAAGGAACACCATGACATCGACGCAACTTCGAATCGCAATCCCCGCGCTATCAGTTTGTCTCTTCGTTTCGTTCATCGATCAAACCAGCGTCTCAACAGCAACACCCGCGATCGCTGTGGATCTGAACACCGGAACTGCAACATCATGGATCGGTACATCGTTCCTGATTGCATCGACGGCGTTCCAATTGATCAATGGTCGTTTGTCGGACATCTTTGGTCGCAAGAATCTGTTGTTGATCAGTCTCATGTTGATGGCTCTGGGAGACCTTGGATGTGGTTTCGCGCGAACTTCAGTGCAGCTATTCGTTCTCCGTGCCATTGCTGGTATTGGAGGTGGCGGCATCAACAGTCTTGTCATGATCATCGTTAGCGATATCACAACGTTGCAGAATCGGGGTAAATATCAAGGTATGTGCCGTTATGTATCTTATAACCAAGCAGTGCTAATACTCTTCTGTAGGATGGCTAGGTGCAGTCATCGCCCTGGGAAACGGTGCAGGACCTTTCCTCGGAGGTGCTATTGTTGAAGGCGCGACTTGGAGGTGGGTGTTTTGGATAATACCCATTATGACTGTACCCACCTCCATGGTCATACTGTTCTTCTTGCCGCTCAAACATCGGTCTGGTGACTATCTCGCAAAGGTCAAGAAGATCGACTACGGCGGCATGGTACTGAACATTGCATCTACATTACTCCTGCTCATCCCCTTGTCAGGAGGTGGTGTGACATATGCATGGGGATCCCCCTTCTTCATCGCCTGCACTGTTACCGGCGCCGTACTAGGTGTACTATTCGTGCTTCACCAATGGAAACTCGTCGCTCTGCCGATCATGCCGCTTCGATTATATCGTGCGCCGCACTGCTGGGCACTCTATCTACAGACGTTCCTCATCGGCCTTGCGTACTTCGGCAACTTCTTCTACCTTCCAATCTATTTCCAATCGGTCCTGAGGTACTCGCCCTTGGTCTCAGGTGCTTTGATCCTACCGGTAGTCATCACGACATCATTCGCGTCCATCGCATCTGGTCAGTACATGAACCGAGTCGCCAGCTACATGCACTGCATCCTTGCCGGATTCGCCCTCTGGACTCTTGGAAGTGGCCTCACCCTACTATTCGACCGAGACACCGGTCTTGCTGTGCTAATTGTTGTACTCATCATAGAGGGTGCCGGTATTGGTCTGACGCTCCAGCCGACGCTTGTAGGGATGTACGCCAACAGTCGCAATGAGGATCGCGCTGTGACAACTGGCTTACGCAACTTCATCCGCACTATCGGCGGCGCTTTTGGTCTCGTCATCTCGGGAGTCATCCTTTCCAATACGCTTAGCAGAGATTTGTCCAAACGGCCCTTTGTCTCGGATACCCTAATGGCCCAGTTGACTTCCTCAACGTACGACCTCGATAAGTTTGGCCTCTCTCTGGACCAGAAAGAAGAGGTTTTCGATACATACATGCTTGGTTTGCATTACATCTTCATCTTTTTCACAGTATGCTCAGGTCTTGGTCTGGCTCTGACATTCTGGGTTGGAAACACCAGCTTGAAAGCGCCGAAAAAGTCGGACGAAGAAGAAGGACAGCCGATAGAGTCGCAGGACGAGCCCCAGCAGCAAGTTATCCAAGGTCGAGAAGTCGCGTCAGAAGGGGAGGTCTTTAACGAGAAGAGGCCGATGACAGGGGAGGCTGACGTAGAACGCAACGTTCACACAAGATGAGCGATCATATAACATATCATCAGGGCTCAAGGATGAATTTGCGAAGTACTTGTTCCGGCCTTGTTGGTTTTAAAACTTGAAAAGTCTCATAAGTATCATAAAAGTCTTATAGCATCTATCGTGTTCACCCGACGGGGAGATGAGGATCGCGTAGGCAGTAATTATAAAAATATTTCACTATCAGAGCAAACCCTTCGAGCCGCACGTATGTATCCAGGCCTTGCCCATGAGTAACACGTCCATGCATTCGTCTTCCTCTTACGCGGTCCTGATGGCCAAGGATCAGCTGAGTGAAGCGCGACTATCGAGATGCGTCCATCGAATGTAGACCAGCGACTTCGGAACTAGAGCGCGACATTACCCCGCAGCAAGACCCATCTTCCACTATCAATTACCTAGAGAACCGTCTCCAACTCAACCTGGTCTTTAATCCTTGGTATGCCAACTTAGGTAGGTCAGTACAGCCCCACAAAGGCCGGTCGTTATCGGCGAGTCGAGATTGGCCTATCTCTCGACGATCCCCCTCCAAGCCATGTTCTCCATACGGTTGCTTCCAAGCCGATAAACACATTCATCCGTCTGATAACACCACGGTGGGTCATAGCCGGCCGCAGAAATGACATCGCATCGTGAGGCACGGCAGAGGATGGAAGCTGGCCGATTACGTGAGGGCGTCACGGATGAGAATGGCCGATAGCTAGGTAGGCGCTGCAGAATGGCCGCCGCGACATGCTCCGCTGGTGATACATATATGTTGCATCGCGAGACTTGGGTATTTTCTACTTCAAATCTATCACATCTTCTATAAGCAAATCAGACTTATCGTTCTCCAAACACTGTCATCATGCCTGAAGTCTACGCCGCACCCCCCGACTACGCCTTCCCACGTAACTTCAAGGGTTACGGTGAGAAGGGTCTACAGGGCTTGAAGTGGCCCAACAATGCCAAAATTGCCGTATCTTTCGTCATCAACTATGAGGAGGTGAGTCAGCACGCACTCATTCAAGAACTATCATTGATATGTAACAGGGTGGTGAGCGCTCAGTCATGAAAGGCGACGGAGTATCCGAGATCAACCTCCGCGAATACCCAGCCCAACACAGAATCAACGAGCGCGACTACAGTGGCGAATCAGAATTCGAATATGGCTCCCGCCGCGGCTGGTGGCGCATGTTCAAGCTCTTCAACGACTACAAGATGAAGTTTACCCTCTACGCTGTTGGCTCTGCCGTCGAAGAACAGCCTGAAGTCGTTACGCGATGTGTGGAAGAAGGCCACGATGTTGCTTCTCACGCCTACCGCTGGATTGACCACGCCAATCTTTCTGTTGAGGCCGAGAAACAGCATATCAGGGATGGTATCACGTCGCTGAAGAAGCTCTCCGGTTATGCACCAAAGGGATGGTACTATGGCCGCCCATCCCCACAGAGCAGAGCGCTCATCCCACTCGTGTACGAAGAAATGGGCGAGGAGCTGCTATGGGCCTCAGACGCCTACGCCGACGACCTGCCCTACTGGACCGACCTTCCCCAAGAGCGCAGCAGCGCCAATCCCAAGGGATGCCTGATGGTTCCCTACAGCTACGACTGCAACGACTTCAAATTCCACTGCCAGGGAACTGGTTTCCGCAGTACGGCTGCATTCTACGAGCACATGAAGAACTCTTTCGATGTGCTGTATGAGGAGGGCGAGGCGGGAGAGCCGAAGATGATGACCATTGGTCTGCACTGCCGTATCATTGGTAGGCCGGGAAGGTTCAAGGCGCTCCAAGACTTCGTCAAGTATATTTCGGAGAAGGAAGGTGTTTGGGTTGCGACTAGGACGCAAATAGCGGAGTCTTTCAGGGAGCAGTTCCCGTATAAGAAGGGTCAGCTCGCGTAGATAGTCAATCGAATCTTTTCCAACGTTCATCCCCAAGTCATTAGTCTTAACGTGAGGCTAAAACAACTGCATCTTTTCAAGGTTAAACCCAATAAATCTCCTATCTATACTCTCCAAAGTTCCACTGACTGCCATCCATCATACCGCGGTTATCCATCGACATGGCTGCATCTTGAATGGGGTCCACGCCGTAAAGACCAGATCCTTCATAAGCATTCCAGCTCATCTCAGTCTGGCCTTGGCCAAAGCCATCGAACCTCATTTCTGCAGATGCGGTGTCGTCGCTTACCATCTCATTCCACATCCGCCAACCCTGCCACCCACCTGGCGCCTCTTCGTCCACTTCCATGAACGCCTCCTTCACAGCGTCAGTAACCATATGTGACATGGTAGGCTTACTACCCATTGTTGGGTGCTGTGACGCTTGCTCGCGGCTATCTCGTCGGCTTCGAGGAGAAAGACCCGCCATAGAAGGTTCTGCATCCACGTCGAGCTGCAGCGGCCGCGAACCATTGCTATGCATCATTGTGGTTGGTGCGGTGTTAACAATCGTCTTGAATAAACTTCCGGACAAGGCATCGAAGATGTCGCGATATTTGACGGCACCGGGCCACTTTTCACCGAAAATGGTGAGGATCTGAGAACAGGCCCGTGTCGCCTCGAGAACGTCGTATGAGAAAAGGGATCGATCTCGCCAGATGCAGTACACCAATGTCAGACCAGCTACAAAGCACGAATGCAGGGAGATCATCGTGTAGGTGAGCGTCCGATTCTGGCTTAGCCGCTTGTACGCGTTGCATACACAAGCTGCAGATCGCGCGCAAGTCAGGAAGCGTATGTCCGACGTGTCCAGCGTGGGAAGAAAGACGGTGAAAAGATAGAGCATCGCTTTGTGATATTGAACGCCGTAAAAGTCTCGGGCATCGAGATATGCGCTTTCGGGATCGTACATCCAAGTGATCTTGTTCCCATTCTTGGGTGTCTGTGGATATGTTCGTAGCCATTCATCCAGGTCGCTCCGGATTGTAGCCATCTTCTGGTCAAGTTTGGCCCGCTGTTCTGGCGTCCCGTTGAAAACATCTCTATCGACGCGAAAGACTGTCTTATGGATCCGCGACTGGATCTGATCAAGCTTGATAATGTGTATGAAAGGCTCGATGTTTGACCATTGGGGCCTAACCGAGTCTGGCTCTTCCGGATGCGTTAGTGTCCAGAACTCAGGACTAGTACTGGGAAACTTGAAGAGTCAGTTCACATATCACAGTCCACTTGGGTGACATACCTCGACGTTGATATCTCGGTCAGCGATGGCAAAAGCTCTACCAAGCACAATGCTAGTCACCCTGTCAAGACAGTAACACGCCCAGAACGCCCGTCGCCTTAGTTCAGCATCTCTTGCAAGCTCAGGAGAGCCAGTGACCTTCTTCTTCCTGTGTAAGCCCATCTCAATGCAGACAGAGGTCGCATATCGGATCTGAGACCAGGCGCCTGCACCATATGGAGATCTCTGACCATGCACTCCAAGCAGGATGAGGAACTGCACTGTCGCGAGGTTGTGCTGGTCTAGGATGTAGTCCATTGGCTCGGTGGCCGCGACAAGATGATGCTCAGAATCCACCCCACATGGCTTCCGCGTCAACGACAGGAATCGAGCAGTAATGGCATATATGAGATGGAAAATGCTGCGTTCAATGATAGTCAGGGCACCTCGCACAAACTGCTTGTCGAAAAGCTTCGTGTAGATTACGCGATCCAGCAATGGCCAGCGCGTGTGGATACGTTCGAAGAACACGTCAAATAGCATCCGTGCCTGTTGCCGGTCTGGGAAATCCGCAACGGGCTCATCGGAGTGAGTAGACTCGGGAGGAACAGGAGGCCGTGAAGTTCCGGTAGCCTGGCATGTTTGGTTCACTGGCAGAGTTGTTGCTCTCTTGCCAGAACTTCGGAAGATGGAGGACTGTATGATGCGAGCAATGGTAGCGCCGGAGCTAGAGCCGACATAGTAAGGCTCCGAAGTTGTATCTGTGGTACCAGATGCACATAAGGAGAGATACGCAACGCCATCGACGAGTGAGGTACGATCCTCACCCTCAAGATCTTCAGAGAAACAGTCATCTCGGGATTCGCGACGCGATGCACTGGACTGGGGGTGAAGAGCGAGCGCCGGCTCTTCAACGTTCATGGAAGATGTTCTTTGCAAAGTCTCTGGGCCATTTTCATAATGGTCCTCTGCATGGTCAGGAAGACGGGCCTCCAGAAAAGCGATCCGCTCTTCTAGGGCGTTGATATAGCTGAGAAGTCAGGAAACAGTTCGCGCCCATATCAATGGCCGTGGGAAGAACCTACACAGACTTGCCGCCGGGGTACTGAGGACGAATAGTCCTTTCATACGCACAGGCTACGCCAGCTCGCTGGCAAGATCTGCATACTGGATGCGCACCGTCACACTACATGATTCTTAGCCAAGGTGCATGAAGCAACGTCCCACGTGACGTACACGCTGCTTTCTCCGTTTGCATCTTTTGCAGGCCAAGGCCACCCGAGATTTCCTAGTCGCAGGACCTGGGTTTGAGGCGTTCGACTGAGCTTCCTTTGGAGAATTGGATGCGGGTACTGCGTCTGCGGCCGTTCCCACACCCCGACCGGAGGAGGGGCTTACGGGGCTCTCTGGGTAGGACTGCAACATGGCCTCGTCGTCAGGAGTATGGCGTTGATGCGACAGCCCTGCAGCTGTCGGCTCTGATTCATACCGTTTGGCTCCATATTTCCCACGTGCGATAGTCCCGTTGAGGCCCAGGTGGAACGTGTGAGCCGACGTGTGTCTTATCGCGAATTATCCATGATAGGCTAAGATGGCACGGGCCTCCAGTGGCTTTATCTCGGCTGCACCCATCCGGCGCCTGGAGACCCCAAAGATTGCGAAGGAACTACGCCATAACAAGCAACATATCGGAGGTCTACATCACACTCCTATCTCCACCCCTGTCCTTTATCGCACCGCTCACGTTGATGTCAGGCTTGGGAATGACTGATGCGCGCATGGCAACATGGCACATCGGCTAGAAAGTGCCCGAAGAGGCTGCGCCAGAAGCCATGTCCGTGGTCAATCACAGCCCGATATGCGTGCGATACGTGAACGACTTGGAGTTGGCGTGACGTCCGATCGACATATGAGACACCATGGTCCGCCGACATGAAGAGGATTTGGAGGATTGACCACGCCCAGTAGTCGACCAAACCACACCATTACAGCACCATGGGGAAAGTCCAGCTTCCGACCAAGGACCAGATGGCGGCGCCCTTTCGCTCGAAAGAGGCCTTTGTCGAATTCATCAGGGCTCCCCAAGGCAACAATGGCCATGCCCCAATCGGGGACGAGAGATGGTCTAACAAAGATCTTGAGCCAACGCCGGTAGAACAGAGGACTTGGACCTGGTAAGGATCTTGACGACGCAGATCTTTGAGCTTTTATTGACAAATGAAGGTTCAACCTTCCTCTATACTGGTTTTCGAACCAGTTTTCCCTCGTTGGTTGGAATACGGGCTCCGCTCTTGTCACAGTCGGTCTGGTAAGCTATGTCGAAGCATGCAAGCGGAATCTGGGAACTAATGGCGTAAACAGACATGGCAACAATCCTTCGTGTCAGCCTGCATCGGATCCTTCCTCGCAGCAGTCGTAGTCGTCCTTATGGCTCGTCCAGGTGCCAAGTACCACATCGGATTCCCTGTGATTGCACGCTCAGTCATGGGTATGTACGGCTCCTACTTCTTCGTCTTCATCCGAGCGATCGTATGCATCATCTGGTACGGAATTCAGTCCTTCTACGCCGGCAATATCCTCTCGGTCATGCTTCGTTGCATCTTCGGCAGTTCCTGGCAGAACTTCACGAACACACTATCGCCTACCGCAAGTGTCACCTCGAAGCAGCTGCTGGCTTTCTTCATGGCCTGGCTGATGGAGTTTCCATTCATGTGGGTTCACCCCAGGCACATCCACTACATCTTTACCGTAAAGGGGTTCATCATGCCAATTGCCGCTTTCGCCATCTTCGGTTGGTGCATGGCCAACGGTGGTGGACTCGGCGCTATGGACCTTGCTTCCAGCGAAGGCGAGCTTGCCGCCTCAGTGACCCCTCTGGGATGGAGCATCATGGCCGGCATCAACACCATCTTCGGTTCGCTCTCGCCTATGTTGGTCAATCAGCCTGACCTTGCTCGTTACTGCAAGAAGCCTCGAGATGCTGGTGTGACTCAAGGTGTCAGCGTCTTCGTGTCCTCCATCATTGTCTTTTTCCTTGGCATGGCCTCAACCACTTCCATGCAGGCAGCATATGGTGTTGCCTACTGGAACATCTGGGATCTCTTCGAAGCCATCCTTGACCACCACTTCGGTGCCGGAGCGCGTGCGGGGATCTTCTTCGTCGCTTTGGCGTTCTACTTCGGTGTCTTCGCCACGAACTTTGGAGCCAACTCAATTCCGTTCGGAAGTGACATGACTGGCCTTTTCCCCAAGTGGCTCACCATTCGCCGTGGACAAGTGCTTTGCGCCATTCTTGGTGTCGTCGTACAACCATGGGAACTGATGAAGAACGCAACGGCCTTCTTGAGGTAAGTTCCCTAATAGGCTTCCCACTCACCCTGCTAACGATAAATTAGTTTCTTGGGTTCTTACAACATCTTCATGGCCCCTCTTTGCGCCGTCATCATTGTCGACTACTACATCGCGCGCAAAGGAAACATACATATACCATCGTGCTACGATGGCAAGAAGACGGGTCTCTACTGGTACTGGTCCGGTGTCAACTGGAGTGGTGTGGCAGCCTGGCTACTTGGTACAACTATGGGTATTCCTGGCCTTATTGGCCAGTACGAGCCACAGATCATTTCGGCGGCTGCGCAGAACATGTACCGCATGGGCTGGTTGCTAACTTTCTTCACTGCGGCGACGGTCTACTTCGTCATCACCTTCTTCGTCAAACCGCGTGTGTTCCCTGTTGGACGCGAGAGCACGCCCTTCCAACGGGAATGGCTAGCCAATGACGGCCGCGAGGGCTTCTTCGACGGAGACAGGGATGATGGTGTGATCTATGGCGCCTCAACTCCACCAATGACCGACGGAGGAGAAGATGTTGAGATTGGCGAGAAGTCACCAAAGGTCACCTTTTGAGCTCAGAGCAGCAACCTAGATTGTAACAGAATCGAACCATGTACTCACATCATGTAATTGCAATACGATAGATTTGAACAACATTTTACTAAGGTACTACGATACTTGATTGGCCTTGTTGTGATGTCATAGAATTGAGACTTCTGATCAGGCGGCTGGACATGTGAACTGCCCAGGTGCGATGTTGTTCACGTGTTTCCTAGTACCGACATGGACTGAACAGTTCCGATCGGAACCAGCATTCCGAAAAAGTGGGATGCCGTTATCGGCTCCAACTTATTAGTACAACCGGTATATCCTTGTTAGGCAAGTGTTTGGCTATCGCCTATGAGCGGGTCTGGACGGGACACGCAATTGCTCCCTATCACGATGCGGGCTTTTTGGGCCGATGGCGTCGCTGACGCTGACAGGTCGCTGCCTTTGGCGTCTGGATGTGTCTCCAACTCCAACGGCTTCAAAGACCCCTTCTCCAATTCCTCTTCTTGACATCACAACCAACCTGAGAAAGCAAAACGGAAGCACGATCGAACGCCTACACAGAAATTACTCTTGCAATCGCCATTTTACATCAAACCATGAGCTCCGATCTTTATAGGCTCACGGCCACAGAGATCTCGGCGAAGATCAAAGCGGGCGAGACCTCAGTCGAAGAATACGCAAAATCACTCCTCGGACGTATCGAAGCACGTGACGAAGCTGTTCAAGCATGGGCGTACCTCGACGCCGAATATGTTGTCAAGCAAGCGAAAGCGCTCGATGCCATTCCACAATCTGAGCGCGGTCCCCTCCACGGCGTAGCCATTGCTGTCAAAGATGTCATCTACACCAAGGGTGAGCTGCCAGAACCATATTTTCATCCATTTCAACTAACCGTGTAGAAATGCCAACGCAATTCAATTCACCCATATATGTCAATGATGCGCCTCAAGTAGACGCTGGCTCCATAGCGATACTGCGCAAGAGCGGTGCACTCATCTTCGGCAAAACAACAACGACCGAGTTTGCTGCGACCACAACAGGCCCAAAGACACGAAACCCGCACGACTCAAAACGCACGCCTGGAGGCTCTTCATCCGGATCTGGTGCTGCAGTAGGCGATTTCCAAGCACCCATCGGCCTAGGGACCCAAACTGGTGGTAGCACCATCCGTCCTGGCTCGTACAATGGCATTTATGCCCTTAAGCCCACATGGAACTCTATTACTCGCGAAGGCCAAAAGATCTACTCTCTGATCCTGGACACATTGGGCCTCTACGCGCGTAGTGTGGCTGATCTAGAACTCCTCGCCGATACGTTCGCCATTCACGACGATGCGCCACCTCCAAAAGACTTCACAGTGAAAGGCGCGAAGTTTGCCCTTCTCAAGACCATGGTCTGGCCGAACGTAGGTCCTGGCACCTCCGCCGCACTTGACAAAGCCGTCTCGCTACTTCGTGCGCGCGGAGCCGAGGTTGAGGAAATAAGCTTACCAGATGACCTTAACGATCTTCCGGCGTGGCACGCGGCCGTACTCAACTCTGACGGCCGAACCGCGTTTCTGCCAGAGTACACGGTGGCCAAGGATAAGATCTCGGAACAGCTCGTCGGCCACGTTGAGAACAGCGGGAAGATCTCGCGTAAAGCGCAGCTTGAAGCTTTCGACAAGATTGCGGCAGCGAGGCCGGTTGTCGATGAGATACTTGGAAGATACGCTGCGGTACTTACACCAAGTGTGCCGGATGAGGCGCCACTTGGTATTGAGAAGACGGGCAGTGCGGCGTTTTGTTTAATCTGGACGGTAAGCCGCATTCGCGTATCCAGCTGGAGAGAACTTGACTAATAATCGCGTAGGCACTGCACACACCTGTAGTCAATATTCCAGGTTTCAAGGGCGAGAACGGGATGCCAATTGGGGTATCGCT
The DNA here is from genome assembly GCF_024043155.1 of Alternaria arbusti. Classification (NCBI taxonomy): domain Eukaryota; kingdom Fungi; phylum Ascomycota; class Dothideomycetes; order Pleosporales; family Pleosporaceae; genus Alternaria; species Alternaria arbusti. Next base: position 92,340 of record NW_026249971.1, read on the forward strand.
TGTTGCGCCTCGCTACCACGATAGACGGTTGCTCGCGGTCAGCAGCAAGGTCGGTGAAATCTTCGAAGCGGAAGGTGGATGGAAGCGTTCTGTGTAGCTCTATTGCAAATAAAATTGAATGGATTGGATCAAAGTAATTGCCTTTGGTCTTCTGGTGAATTGCCATTGGTTGTTTGAGTATGCGTACTCTGGTTCTCTCGACCAAAGTGTTCTACTTGACTCACACTCAGGTTCGTTTATAACTCCAATGCACTCCCCAAACTCAACAGTCACAAACATCTCAGCAATACCAATAACACGAAGAACACACTATCACAACAACATCAAAATGACGTCGCAACAGGTCATCGAAGGCAAAGCAAAAGCCAGGGCGAACGCGGAATTAGACCTGAAAAGGTGTGCAAACATCAATCTTCGAGTTCTCCTCCGAAGTTCAGTTTCTACATACCTCAAAGCTATATACCTCAAAGAACTCCGGTTTACACGAGAATGGTATTGTGCAAAATCCTTCCTGTCAGAGGTACAAATTCGGTCGTACTTTACAATTGAAGAAGTCACGCTCAAGCTTAAAAGACAAAAGCATCACGGCAAGATGGAAGAGCTTGAAAAGGCCCTCTCACGCTACTCACGAGCTGCACATCGCGAAATCGTAGCGAGGCTCTTTGTCTTGCCGCGCGAACTTCGCGACATGATCTATGATGAGCTCTGGGCCTTGGGTTCATGCAAGGAAACACTCATCAACGGGCTTATTTGTGGAGACGACAGAAAGAATCGACGTAGAGAGCCCTGGACTTATGGTTACCCTGGGAAGCTTGACTGCTTTCTCCCAAACTTGGCCAAAGAGTGGTTTGGGGGGAGGGAAGTGGCAACAGAGATGCTGAAGGCTTTTGGGAGAAGAGATGGGACTGATATTACTGCCCGAGGGTGTTCCGATTCTTGGTCTTCTTATCACGTGTCGTGGAAAAAGTTGCGCGACCTGATCACAGTAAAGATGTTCCACTCCGACGTCACGCTATACGAGCTCCTAGGAAATATGGGTCTAGTCATCGTCTTCGACTGCATGGATGAGATCGACGGAAACGAGGGTCTAGAGCGTATAGGCATACCGGGAAACTTCAACGCAGAACTTCGCCGCTGCATCGATGCGCTCTCATCTCTGCGCAACCAAAAGCCTCGCCCTGTCACCTTCAAATTTGAGGATCAAACGGCAGGCGTACCCAGCAACATCACCCACCTATTTCGCTCGCTGAGCGGCCCGTTCCACGAACTCCGGCAGTTGGGTTTCGATATCAACATCAGATGTCAAACCAACGGCTTCCGCTGTGTATGGGACATGTCAGGAAAGTACAATACTCACAGTCCTCACACGGACGATGTCGGTAAGTGGACTCTGCGAGATTGGAGCCTGAACTTCACGCGAGTGAACGAACAATTCGAGGAAGCTCACTTGATGGGCGAGACCTTCGTGTCTAATCCAAATGGGCCGCTCCGGGGGAGCTTTCGAATCAAAAAGCATGTATGGGAGGCGATGCGCAAGGAACTGTACCGCGCGTATCCAGAGATTGACAGTGTGGTGAAGTGGACGAAGAATGAGAGAGGTGAGATATGGATGGACTGTGGATGTGTGAAGGAGAAGCATACTTGCTGCCCTTACTATCTGTCCTACAAGCACGGTGGATGGAATGTGATAGAAGATGGTCGGTGGAACAATTCTTGCTACATTTGCAAAGGCCTGGTAGCGCCGGATTTGTAGCGACAACTAAGGTTGATTCCATTGAGGAAGGAGGGGATTTCGGCAACAGGCAAATCTGCGGTTCTTTGGATGAAGATCAAGTCTTCCAATCGAGTGCCCTGTCTCAGCAAACAATCAAGATAGTTTCAGCAGTACGATCCAACTACATTAAAACCACTCACCACGTTCAAGGAAAGAGCTAAAGACCCTGCAGTCTATGTTGACATGGGGGCGATCATTAGCAACCTTTCAACGCCATGTAAACTCTTAAGTGATTTACTTCTTTTTTCTACTATAAGGAAGTGTTCAATTTAGCTCTAGTATGAGATGCCATCATGCAACTGATCTTCATTGCACCCTAATCACATGATGAACATCTTTCTGCCGTTTGCCCACGTGCCTGTTCTGATAACAGATACTACGCAGCCCTCGCGCTCTCTTAGAACTCTTTCGTGAAGTATGACCGGAGTCAGTGCATACGCAGATCTCACTTCAAGACTCTTTCCAATATCTGAGATGCTCCCCTTGAGTCCTCTCACATACCTCGATTTCCTTGCCCGGGAGGTATGCCTCCACCATCACCTTCACCGAGGTCAACTCGGCTACCTTCTCAGCAGGATGCATACTACGCAACATGTGGAGTGTGATCTTGACTTTTTGGAGGGCTCTGAGCGTATTGGCACGCAAGAAGCGGGCGCAAGCGTTGTCAAGGGGTCCCATTGTCATCTGTGACGGGAGAGCCCCAAAATGAATCGTGTGTACTTGTTGAAGTTTCAACGTCTTCAGATAGCGCCTAATATCGTTGATGGAAATGAAACAAAAGGGGATGGTGGTGTACGCGATCATGGCTGTCTCGACGTAGACTTGGCGACAGACACGGAGTAGATTCCAGCGCGCGCGATGTTCTTCGCGTTTCGCCATCGGCCAATATTTCGATGGCATCTTGACTGGTGATCCGCCGAGCGCGAGGCTGAAGATTTGGTTGCGAATCTCAGCAGGTAGGCGAAGGAGGGGAGAATCTCGTGCATTGCTGTTTGCTCTGGGTGGAAGGTCAGTGCCGTTAATACATGACTACAAATAGGATGTTTCTTACAGCTCGACCTCCGATCCGATGGGCTCGACGTTGAGGAGACCGCTTTTGTGTTTGCGATAACCGCGTCGGCCACGGACTGATCTCTTGGGCTTGTCACTAAGATCATGGCGAGGAGCGACTTTTTGAGACCGTTGCGGAGGCATCTTGCGTTACTTGAACCGCTGGTGTGTTGAGTGTTTTGAATTGCGGCGGGGAAGTCACCGATGCGAAAGTAGAGGTGAGAAAGTCCAGGCAAACACAACAGAAGAGGAAAGCGCGATGAAAGCACGGGCCCTGTGCGCTTCTGTGTGCAAGAGTGAAGGTGAGAGTCTCGGAAAGAACGAAAACGTCAGAGCCTCTTGAGGATGCGATACTTCTCGTCTGTGAGTATCTCCTTGCGTGTGAGTCGTATGGAATACGGAAGGGTTGGCTCATCGTCACTAGGTCACCGCAGTACCATGGAAATGGAAAGAGTCATACATGAGGAGCGCACCTGGACATACAAATGTGTCTATCCATCTAAGTCATTCGAAGGATGACGCATAGTGAATTTAAGCGTGGATGCCTTCCGCGCATGCAAACCGGATGGTTTTATCCATCGAAGTCTGTGTGAAGATACGCTCTCAAGCCTTCGAGGATGGAGATCGGTGCTGGAAGATCTGTCTAAGGCGTGAGTCCGCGCTTGTATGTTCATTGAGATAGCTGAATGTTTTGCAATAAGACATTGAAATCGCGATGTTGGAAGCGGGGAAAGAACATCTCTGGAGAAGGGATGGGCAGATTACATAATGCGGCGGTCGGAGATGGCTGCCAGATTCGCCGATGACTCTGGAGCTTCGCGTGTCCGACATCATCATCGCTTGCACCCAATCTCACCATAATGGCGTCGCGCACACGGCTGGCAGCCACTACGGCTTCCGGACTACTGCGAAGCTCAAGACCACTCGCAACCTCAAGGATATCGCCGCTCGCTGCTGCTTTGACAACATCCTCCGCCCGCAGCTTCTCGCAGCTCAACTCGCATTCCGCCTCAGACCCGACCAACATATTTGCCTTCCAAACCGGCTCTAAGTCGGGTGGTGTTCCTTCGTACTTCTCAACACAGAACCGTCGGCCTGCAAATACAATCATCCGGTTTGTGCCACAGCAAACAGCATGGATTGTAGAGCGCATGGGAAAGTTCAACCGCATACTGGAGCCTGGTCTTGCCATCTTGGTACCCTTCATTGATAGGATAGCCTACGTCAAGAGCCTCAAGGAAAACGCCCTCGAAATCCCCAGCCAGAGTGCCATCACCGCGGACAATGTCACATTGGAGCTGGATGGTGTCCTGTACACCAGGGTCTTTGACGCATACAAGGCGAGGTGAGCATGTCATATATTTGAGTGTAGCGAGGATACTGACAGCCCATAGTTACGGTGTAGAAGACGCAGAGTACGCCATCTCCCAACTGGCACAAACCACGATGCGCTCCGAAATCGGTCAACTCTCCCTCGACCACGTCCTCAAAGAACGCGCAAACCTGAACGCCAACATCACCGCCGCTATCAACGAGGCAGCACAAGACTGGGGTGTTACCTGCCTGCGATACGAGATCCGCGACATCCACGCACCCGAACCCGTCGTCGAAGCCATGCACCGCCAAGTCACCGCCGAACGATCCAAGCGAGCTGAGATTCTAGAGTCAGAAGGTCAGAGACAATCTGCTATCAACATCGCTGAGGGAAAGAAGCAGTCGGTCATTCTGGCCTCCGAGGCCTTGAGGGCTGAGCAGATCAACATGGCCAACGGAGAGGCTGAGGCTATCTTGCTCAAGGCTACTGCGACTGCCAACGGAATCGACGCAGTTGCGCGATCCATCTCTCAAGGTGGCGGCGCAGCACAGAACGCCATCTCGCTTTCCGTTGCTGAGAAGTACGTGGATGCATTCGGTAATCTGGCTAAGGAGGGCACAAGCATTGTCGTTCCCGGCAATGTCGGCGATATGAGCAGCATGATCGCAAGCGCCATGGCAGTATACGGCAACGTCAACGCTTCCCAAGCAAAGGCGCAAGCATCAAAGATGGTCGAGGGCGGAAGCAGCAAGAAGGTTCAAGAGCTCCAAAGTAAGCTGAACGATGCTGAGAGCGGATCCAACCAGATGCACAACGAGATCAACAGGGTCATGGACGAGAGGCTGAGCAAGAGGTAGTCAGCGTCCTTGTATGAGAGACGATGGGATAGGAATGGGATACGACTGTACATTATACCACGCTGTATAAATAGCAACGAGCCGCAAGCGACCGCATCGGGGTTATTGGATATGGGATACCACCCAAAAGCAAGCATCATTCGCGGAGTCTTCTCTCTTCTTCCACTTTGGAACTCCACTTTTCGCATGTCTATAGGGAATAGCGAACATAACTACACTTTCATCTCACCCTTCAACTTCTAACTTACACCAACCGTTCCACAGCCTCAGCAGCCAACACCGCAATCTGCTTCCCATCCTCCCAAATCCAATCATGTCCACCCTTCAGATCCCGTACATTAACCACTCTCCTTCCTTCCTCCTTAACCTCATCCTCATCATCCCCCACCTCCATAACAATATTCCACCCCTCCCTATCCAGCGTAACACACATGACATCCCTCTGCGCCCGCTCCACCAGCTCATCCTCATAGCTATGACAAAGCATCAGCAGCTTCCCCTCCGGCCACTGCTCCTTATTGTATTTCCCCGCAACCGGCGAGACAGCCTGCCACTCGATGTACCCCCCATCAAAAGCGCCCCTCACAAACTCTTTGTAAATCTTCGAGATGTATTCTGGTGTCGTGGGTGGGAGGTGGTTCCGTATCATGAGCGGTAGACTGTATATGCCTGATATCAAAATCATAGCTTCAGGAGCCGGCGAAGGGGTAAGGTCGGGTGTCAGTCCTATACCGGAGACGAGTTGGCATAGTAGGGTTGCTCCGCAGGAATGCCCTATTCCTATCCATCTCTTCACCCCGTATTCGCGCTGGAGATATTGGATTCCGCGGGCGACATCGCGGATGTGTTGCGGGTGTCTGGCTGAGCGCTCTGGGTCGTCGGGCGCACTTGGTTGCGTCGCGTGGTCGGGGTACGGCGAAAGTCTGTAGTTGAGACTTGCGATTCCGCCGATTTTGGCCAAAGCAGAAGGGTGCGAGGCGGCGAGGTGGGTGATGGTGGGTGTGAAGCTAGGGGCTTCGATGAGGGGGTCGCGCCAGGCGCCGCCGTGGATGTAGATTAGCCATGGCGCATCGTTGCTCTGTTTGGATGTGGCTTCCTGGGGCTTGGGTAGCCAGACGTCGAGGGTTTGGAGACGACTTGGGGGATCGCTGTAGGGGATTGAAGGGATGTGTCTGGGGAATGGGGTGGCTGTCATGTTTTAGTTTGATTGGGAGGAGTGGTTGGCGGGGTGTGCAGGTGCCAAACTTTGAGGTGTGCCGAGGTCGGTCACTCTTTTTGGGTTCCTGTATCAATGAACCTTCTGTGTTCGAGTAAAAACTCTTCAAGGTCTGACAAGACATCACAAGCACTAGAGAAGTTGTTTTGAGTATGAATGTTTGATATATTTTCCCATCCAGTACACAAAAAAGAGTACTATCAACCTCATGACCATTGGTTTCATCCAAGCCATGACTAAACTAAACAGACATTATTCCCGTCAAAGACACATGCCAGTGCCGACGCCCATGGTATTGCGATGCAGGTGTGTAACGCAATGCTAATGCAAAACCCAAGGTATCTCAAGGACCGCTATCCTCATAAAAATAAACTCTCGAAGCTGAAACGACAAATCAATTGGTGTGGGGAGCGTTTACAAGAACGCGGCCATGAAGGCACCGAAGCCAACGATGCTACCAGCGGCAGCCTTGACGTTGACGGCAGCACCAGTGGCGTCAGCACCGTCGGCGCCAGTGCCAGTGGCATCAGCATCAGTGCCGGTAGCGTCGGCACCAGTGCCAGATGCGTCGCTGCCGCTGCCGGTAGCATCAGCATCGGAAGCAGTGGGCGAGGCAACAAGAGCGACAGTGGTGCTGTTGTTGGCGCTGACGGTAACAGTACGGGTGGAGTTGACCATGGAGCCAGTGCCGGTTCCAGCAAGAGTAAGAGTGTGGACACCAGGGCCGACAGCGGGGATGTCAGCGGGTACTGGCTGGGTGGTAACGGCAGCAGGCTGGCTGGTCACGGCATCGGGCTGAGTAGCGATGGAAGTATCAGCAGCGGGCATGCCAGTAACGACACCGAGAGAGTTGGTCTGGGTGAGGTAGGTGGTCTGGGGAGCCGGGTCGATGGACGATGAAGGGGCAGAGGAAGAGTCCTGGATGAAAATCAGTGATGTGTTCGACATGAATCGTGAAATGATGATGAACATACCTGAGCCGACGCAACGGCGAAAGCAACAGCGGAGACGAAGATGGAGGCGCGCATATTGACGGTTGTGTGTTGTTTGTGTGGAAACGATTGATCTCTCTAAGCGATAGTCTTTGACTGAAGATATGTCAAGTCGTGAGGATGCGATGAAGACGATGCGAGTAGTGATTGAGTGATGCGAGATGAGAAGCAAACTTCAAGCTTTGCGCGAGACGCGTCCTCCTTTTATTGCCTCTGCTGCCATTTCACCCGCACCCAAGAAACAAGCATCGGAGCTAACCCTGGCCCTGGAGCGCCACTTTGACCCGGCAACCAGCCCTAACGCGAGCCCCATGCTATCCCGGAACAGGCGAACTGTCGACCTGACATGGCCTTAGCGGTTCTCCACAGCCAATTATAGAACCCTCCGTGGCGAGGATGTTTCGTGTTCGTGATGTGGGCGGAGATTTTTTCATTCAATGGTCTTCTGCTTCTAGGCGTCCAGATGGCGATCTTATAAACGTCTTAGACATGGATGCCTGAACGTCGTTGCGGTGAGAGTCGAGATGGGAGCTTGTATCCCGTCGCGCCGACTCGGGTGGTCTGCCTCAGGCGCTTGCGGTCGGGTACTGTGCCTCGAGATTTTCCCAGCCATGCCCCGGGTTTCAGGAACCAATTCGCTTCTTCCAGCCCGTGTGGTTCCACCAAACAAACCATGTTCCTATAGGAACAATGCACATCTTGTCGTCATTTCCCCAGCCAATGGCCTGTTACCCTGACACATCCTCCACTTTCCATCGTTACTTGCCCATGCAGCATGCGGCCTCATGCGCGCCCGTCGAACGTCAAACGTCAAACGGCGCACCACCAACCACGCGTTGCTTTCCCAACCATGTTTCCAACCACGCGCACATGCGCGCCGACCTCGCTATGCTGATACATAATCGATACCGTGCCGCACACGCTAATCCCCAGAAACACACCACGACAGGTTAGTATGCCGCAGGTGCAAAATCGTCGTGTTGTTGTTGGCAAGACTAATTACGCGTCCAATGAAGTTAGCTCCTAAAATTAGTTGTCTTGTCGGCGTGACCTCGTGTCGAGAAGATTCGTTGTCTTGTGTGTGATGCCACCTCGGCGGCCGTGCGCCTTCGTAAAGCGCGGGCTGAGCAAGGGGCCTGGAACCGAAAACGGGACCCGAGCCGGTCTGGCCTGAGGCTCATTTCTGATTTCATGCGAAAAGGGTGGTGATGCGAGCGGGACGTTGCGATCGGGGCGGTGGGACGATTGTTGAGGACGTTGGTCTTCTCGTATGTTCGGTGGTCCACAACTGGAAGTTCTCGCCGCCAGCAATTGTTGTGTTGACGCGCTTGCTGGATGGGAGTGCCAAGCCCCAAACGGAGAAGGTGCCGGGTCGTCACACCTCAACCTCACCAGGCCTTCAACACATTTGGAACCGTCTCACGAAGAAAAGACGCCTCACAGGGCGCAGTCCCCAATATACTGCCTCTTCCAGGCGCTCGATACAAATAGTGATCCACCATTTATGGGCATGGTGGCGCTAATACGGTCATCTCAGAAGAGGCTTTGCGGATGACCTCGCTGACTACATGTCTTACAGATGAAGACCATCAACATGCAAGGAGGCTACAATCAACCCACAGGGCACGAATCAGCTCAAGTCAGCTCACCAGGCCAGCTATCGCTGTTCAATCATCAAGACATTTACATCCCCTCATATCTCAGAACGAGTTTGCGAAAGCCTTTGAATTTGCACTCGACCGCCCGTGTATGCCTCTTATGAGCGAATGATGGCCCTATGGAAAGCCAGATCGATTTAGTAGAGCCTCATTGCCTTCTGTCTCACTTGCTACATCCAACAGAAGTCTATCACAGCCATCTTTCGGCTTTCCAACTCCTCAATAACCTTTTCAAACATAGCTTTGTACCGCTCCGTGTCGAAAGTTCCTGGTAAGTAATCCCAACGTGGGGGGGAGGCCCTGATGCACAAGCGTCCACCATACCTCTCCATGGGTTCCGCCGCTGTAAGCATTATGTACCGTAAGTGTACCGGGATTGCTTCCCAATCTTTCTCATGCATCTTCTTGCGGTTGTGCCGAATGCGTCCCAATAAATGGCCTGGCCAAATGGTAAGATGTACAGTGCTGTAGAAACCTGCGAGGGGTATACCGAAAGCGTATGAGTATGCTGTACCGAAGTGGAAGAGTGCGTTGGAATCGACAAAGATCGTACGCGCTGTCTTCCTTACAATTTTGTATCTCGCTCGCTCTACGAGAGCGGCTACCATTTCCGGATGTGCAAATTCGCTGTCCATAAAGTGTGGCGTGTCGAAAACCGGATACCGCAGCTCAAGGTTTCCGGTCCTTCGATGGTCCCACTCTACTGCTACTGAGTCTATCCCAGCCCGTGCTAACCTCAGTATCTCATCATGCAGGCTACATTCCTTCCAAAAGGTGGGACATTGGCTGACGGTACCTTGGGTGCGTTCTCTGGCCATACGGTCACCCCACTGAACTTCCAAGTTGATGTGGGATTGTATACCATTCTGCAGGCTCACCCTATCCTGGGTATAAAGCACATATGGCTTAAATTTGTGATCACGCACATACGGCTTATACCTCCGACCGAGCAAGTGATCGAAAACGAGGTCTTGGAGTTCCCGCGGCAGAGCATTGACCCTTGATGTGAGCGAGCGACAACTGCTGTAAGCATATCCAGGGAGGTCTGCGTTTCTCATGATCGAACAAATGGCTCTGCGATAGCGTTAGCGTCATGTTCTCCGTACGGCAATCTCTCATCTCAGCCTTACTTGTTGCACATGAATAGCTGCCGCTTCAAATACGGAAGCATCCATCGGTAGGTCCTCCTTGTCCTACAAGCATACGGAAATTCCGGGTCCCCGGTTCTATTCAATCGCCGAATTTCCTTCGTCGCCTCTCTCACTTTTTCTCTCATGGATAGAACACGCGCGCTGAAGACTCGCTGGATGGCCAGGAGACGCTTCCATCTTTTGACAACGGCGGGCGTGAAGCCTATTGCCTCGTTCAGGTCTGGGTCGTACGGGATGATGCAGCTCGTTTGGCGAGGATAATAGTAAGTGGGGATGAAGAGAGACATGTTGTTCAAATGTTCACGTCTGAACGATCTCAAGTGCAGAATTTGTACTTTCGACTTGACTCACAAGTTATGTACCGTACCATGGTCGACCAAATCTCATCGCGATAACCATGGTACTACGACGACCCATCGCCGACAAGCCACTCACGACTTGCGAAAATCATAATACAGCTATACTTCCAGGTTCTTCTAGATGAGGGGGACTATTACGGCCCTACTTACATTTGTACTTATCGTTGCTAGCTTCTAAACTCGTTGTTTCATGGCATGGGCGAAAGACTCGTGTCACTAGTGACTACAATGCGTGTCGCATTTAACAATGATATCAAGGCAGGAGTATGTATTGGCTTGTGGGATTTAATGGTATGTATGCAGCAAATGTGCCACACAACGTAGCTACCTGATGGCGCATTCAATTCTGTTAGTACTGCCGTCTTTGATGCCGTGAATTACAGTTACCCTTCCACAAGCTGAAAAGAAACGAACTGACAGTGAAACACGTCTCTGCCATTGCGACTTCACCGTTAGCTCTGACGGACCATCAAGGAGTGCCTATGGTTGCCTGCGGAATTGGGAGTAATGAACAGTAAGGCGCAGTACGGCGCAGTAGCCTGTAATTGTGCCCACACATATAAGCCGTGGGTTTTACGCTTCCTTGCCCAGGTGCCTGCTCGCTCAACAGTCTATTTCTCCTCAACACTAGGAGGAACCAATCGCTGTTGTCTCACACGCGCATCAGTACACTACTCCAACAATTTTGACATCCGCCCGCTATGCCACCAGAACTATCACCAAGGGTCACTCCAGTCATGGCCGCTCCCTCGACGACGTCCAAGAGCATACCTCCGAACACGTCCTCGAACATTCTGTTCCATCTTCCTGTCGAATTACCGCAAATCATCTTCTCGTATCTTGGGTACCCCGTTGGGGGACATATATGGATTGACGGTGACGATTACCCTTATCGCAGAAAGGCTGTCCGACACAAATTTTGGAAGTGTCCGACAAGGGCCCATGAAGACGAAGGTAACATCGAAGTGCGTCACAAGATTGCGAAGGTGCAATTTGATGACTGTTATCCAAGCAAGGGCATGTCGGCTCATGTCGAACTTAAGCCCCGGCAACTGTATCGTACTCGAATAATGGAGCCAAGTCTACTGAGGGTGAACAAGGAACTCCGGACGGAGCTGATGGACCTGTTGTTTGGAGCCAATGACGTAGAGTTTTATGGGCCTTTGACAGACGATACTGCCTTCCAATTCGACGACGGCCCTCCGCCCCGTTACAGGATCGAACCGAGATGCTTAGTCCTGCTTCCTTCGACACTAACACATATGACTTCCATCATTCTACTTGGCAGTTGCCTAGGCCATACAGGGCGCGAGGACGCATGGAAGGAAGACTGTCAGTCTCTTCGGTTCCTCGCTAAACACGCTATCAATATGCGCTGCCTGACTTACAGTACGTGGGAAGGCTCGTGTTACCGGATGTCTACCGAAGGCATCATGGCGCTAGTTCAGACGATTCGGGAGGTCACGGTAACCGCAAAGGAACTCGAGAGAGTAAGAATTTTGTGGACAAGTCGTTTTGGCTTTTCTGAGAAAACATGGAAGAAGGAGATTATGGTTTTAGACAAACCCCAATGGGGTGCGGTTGTGCTTAAGGTTTGGCAGATTCTGGATGGACTTAGGGACGAAGAGGAATCTCGCTCGGAGCGTTATGAGGCTGAAATAGCTATGGAGTACTTTCGGATCCTTCCACGTAGACGTCTTTGAGACGGAGTTTAGCGATTGCGGTAGCTGTATACAGCGAATACAAAGGCGTCTGGGTGCTGTTTCTTCATTGAGATTATACTACAGAAGTCATCCTGTTCACCTGCACATCTTCCAGCTTTTGTAAAGCGTGAGTGTCAAACAACTAACCTCCGCTGGGTAGAAGGGCAAACGAATAAGCGTCAGACTTGGCGCTCCCATTACCAACGGAATCTCTCACGGACCGTGCGGGCTTTGTTGCCTGCACGAGTTGCGAATACCTCGCAACAGGCAGTAATAGCCCGTGCCCGCCCGCGTACTCTCATAAAATCCGCCATGAATGAGGCATTTCCTCATCTTTCGCACCCAACCGTCAACACACACGATAAAAATTAAGCCACGAAAATCTCACTTAACTCTCCAGTGCAACACCATAGCACCTTCGCATCACGGCCTCCTCAATCATGGCACCAGTACTACGATCGATGACCAAGTCGGCTCTTGTGGTACCCTCGCCGCCGCCCACCGTCGCGTCTACGAATGCGCCTCCGGATCTCTTCTCTCGCCTTCCTGCCGAGTTGCGTCATGCAATCTACGAATATCTCAACTTCCCCGTCGGAGGCTATGTCTGGGTCGACTGCCCCGGTCGTCATGATTGTCCTCACGCGACACACTTCACCTTCCACGCCAAGCGCAGGCATCCGCTGCACGTACGCAAAGGGGTATTTCAAGTGCGCCGAAAGATTGAAAGACTATAATTCTCCCGAGTACACTCGAACTTACGGCGCATGCGCGCTCATCTCGTCAGAAACAATGACGATGAGTATCATGATGATAGTGATTCATCAGATGATGAAGACTACTCCTCCTCCTGGGAGAACGACGATGACTGGTACCTTGCGGAGAGTAATGTACTTGGTGTGAACAAGGACATCCGGGCTGAGCTGATGGATCTGGTGTTTGGACGTAACGAAGTCGAATTTGGCGATAACATGCTAGCGATACCTCGTTTTCGAAGTCCTCGTGAGACCCCTCGCCACGTCCGACGGCCAGATCAGATATACTGGCTCGACCTTGAACCTTCGACCTTGACACACATGACGTCAATTACCATTCCTGCAAGGGAAATAGAGGAACACTGCCGGACTCTTTCCTTCATCATCAAATACGCTACCAATTTGCGACGACTGACCTATACGTGCGCGCCAAACTATCACGTGCCCGACGAGCAGATCATACATATAGCGCAGACGCTCAGAACTGTCAATGTGACTGCGAAGAAGCTCCAGACGCTACGGTTCGTGAGGAAGGGGTACAAGTCGACCCGAAAACCGAATTACATGAGGAAAGGTCGGGAAATGATACTGGAGAGGCCAGAGTCAGGCTTTACTGCGTTGGAGATCTGGCGTGCATTAGACGGGCTCAGGTACAAGCCTATATATGAACCACAGATAGACGACTAAGCTGAAGAACGGGGTCGAGAGGAGGGCGTCCAAGTAGCAAATCGAGCGAGATGCGAGGTTCCATGGATTGGATGGGTCAGCCAAGAATGGAGGGAACTGGGCATTGCTTGAGAGAAGCGACGGGATACCATCGTGGTAGAAAATTTCTAATACACAGTGGTGCGCAAACCTACGTAACGTAATCTATGCCACCTTGTTCGTGACTTCGACGAACTTTTGCCACTCATTGTACGCCGCTCCACTCGAGATTGCCCACTTGGCTCTCCGGACACCTTCTTTCCAGCGTCCACCTCCTGGGCCGACCTCCTTGATGACGTTCCCATCATCACCTTCGCCCATGTCGCTCGTGTCCGCATCGCAGATACCACTGATGACGAACAGCGCCGCGGTGTTGATGTAGACGAAGTGTAGGATTGGGTCATCCGGTGGAACCTCGCCCATTAGGATCTTCATCAAAATCTGGGCGTTCTGTTCGGGCGATTGTCCAGGACTGACTTCGCTCAGTGGGTGCTCGGGTAGTCCGAAGTCTGCTGGTGTTACAGTGAAGTAGTTGATGTTGGTTTCCCCTGTAGAGGGATCTTCAACCAACCGCCAGCAGTGCGTTGGTCCAGCGCACGAGAGCTCGTCCAGCTCCTCGTCACCGCATATGATCATGCCTTTTCTGCAGCCAGATTGCTTCAGCGACTCGGCGAAGTCGGGTCCAATCTCCTTTCTTGCTACACCCAGTACGCGCGCTTCGATCAAGTCGTGTAGCGGGTTTGCGAGGGGTCCGAGAAGGTTGAAGATGGTGCGCCAGCCCAGTTGCCTTCGGATGGAAGCAGCGTGTCTGGCTCCAGGGTGGAAGATTGGGGCGAATAGGAAAGCGTAGTTTGTCTTTGAGTAGATTTCGTAGATGGTCTTGGGTGCGATGGCGGTGATGACCGGTGGTTTAGGGGGTGCGCAAGACAGGAGATCTGCTGAACCAGAACGTGAGGTCGATGCTTTGTTGCCATGCTTTGCGATCATGAGTAGAGCACTGGCGAGGATGGACGAAGTAGTGCTGATGTTGAAAGTGTTGTGGGAGTCACCTCCTGTACCGACTATGTCGCACAAACCTCCCTGGTAGGAACCCTCTTTCCTTCCTCGTTGACTGATCAGTTCTTGAAGACCCTTGACATCAATGCCTGTAGCATAGTCGCGCATCGCTTTTGAGCATTTCGCCAATACTTCTGCTTGTCTGTCTTGGTCCGTGAAATGGAGACATGTCAACAACGCTCCAGTCTGAACTTCGGATAGACTGTTTGTGAAGATCAAGGAGAGGGCTGCTGCAATCTCGTCGGCTGTCGGTTTGGTCGTCGGTGACTCATGCCACAGTCGTTTGAGAAGAGGTGTGATGGATATTTTGGAATCCTCATCGCCTGCTTCGGTAGCCATGATATGGAATGGTAGTCGTGGTCCTTGCGCGCTTGCCTTACTCCAGCATATGCGAGCTGGCGGGGTAGTTGGTGAGGGATGTGTTGGTAGTGACGACGTATACCAAGTGGTGTTCTTGGTATGTCGAGGTTAGGACCGAATCGATGTGTGATGTAAAAGACCCTGAATCAAAGCAACCAGTTGAGTCACAGCATGGCCGCACGGAGGTGCTTCCAAAGTCCGCACTTGTGTCGCAATATGCACCACGATGAAGGCTCCACCGCGCTAGTCCACAACCCGTTAGCCACACAAAACGCCGATGCCAAGGCCTCCAAAATCTCGACTCAGTGCTCTCGCGAGCGACTGGAATCTTTTCAAGGTCATGACGGTCAGAGTTTCTTCTCTGACGGACCTTGTAGCTCCACCCTCCGCGACACCGACCAAACCAAATGGGGCAGAAGCGAACCCATGCCGAGACCAAGGATGGCTTCAAGAAGCCTTCTCCGGATAAGAACCGGATGAGCGCGAAGAACGACAGGAAGCATGGCGCGCGCAACGACAAGAAAGACACGCGCAAGGATGGTGACGCGAAGAAGGCGCGGTCGCAGCTGGTGCGCATTATCAAGAGAAGAAAAATTCATCACATTGCTAACTTTGCATAGCTGCTCAAGCCGCAGCCAGAATGGCATGCGATAGAGTTGCCAGCGCTCCCGACCGTCGAGAATCCTACGATCCCGCCCCGTTACATCATCGACAACATCCACGAATATGCCATCAAGCTCCTCGACGCAGAGGCCAGCGAGTATGCCGCAACCCACTTGGCCAAGGACTCATCGCATAAGTTCATGTCGACCGTCATGGAGTCTGGTACCATGGAAGATAAGGTGTCCGCGTTGACCTTGTTGGTTCAAGAGTCGCCGCTGCACACGCAAAAGGCCTTTGGCCAGCTCATGGGTCTATCGCAGAAGAAGAGCAGAAATGCTGCCATGCAGGCCTTGGCTGCGCTGAAGGATTTGCTGGGTCAGGGCGTTCTGCTCCCACCAGACCGAAAACTCAAGGCTTTTGCGCGACAGCCAGGCCTGACCGCCGCACTGCAAGGAAAGAATGTACAGTGGAGAGCAGGCGACAAGTTGCCGGGCGCTCTGGAGAAGACACATCTGATTGTGTGGGCATACGAGGATTGGCTAAAGAAACAATACTTTGAGCTGCTGAAGATCCTGGAAACCTGGTCCAACGATGAGGTCGAATACTCGCGCAACCGTGCCGTCACATATGTCTGGGAGCTGTTGAAGGAGAAGCCGGAACAGGAAGAGAACCTCTTGCGCCTGCTCATCAACAAGCTTGGAGACAAGGAAAAGAAGGTCGCGTCAAGGGCGTCTTACCTGCTGCTCCAGCTCCAGATTACCCACCCGCTCATGAAGAACGTCATCATCAGCTCCATCGAATCCGACCTCCTTTTCCGACCGAACCAGAGTGGCGTTGCCAAATACTACGCCATCATTACACTCAACCAGACCGTTCTCAGCTTGAAGGAGCCCGAGGTCGCCAACAAGCTTCTGGAAATCTACTTCAGCATCTTCCTTGGGCTGCTGAAGAAGCAGAAAGAGCACGAGAAGGAAGAGAAGAGGATAAACAAATACGGTCACGTTCAGGGAGGCGGCGGTCAGCCTGGAAAGATGGCCAAGCAAAAGGCTGAAAAGGCGGCAACCATGGCCTTCAAGGTCGAGGACGAGTCGCGAGAGAAGCTGATCTCAGCCATCCTAACAGGTGTCAACCGCGCATTCCCATTCGCTAAAACCGACGACGCAAAGTTCGAAGAGCAGTTGAACATGATCTTCGAAGTGACGCACTCTTCCAACTTCAACACCAGCATACAAGCTATGACCCTCATCCAGCAGATCTCTGCGACGAAGCACTACTCCGCAGATCGCTTCTACAGGACTCTGTACGAATCTCTTTTGGATCCCCGATTGATGACAACCTCAAAGCACATCATGTTCTTGAACTTGCTGTACCGCTCGCTCAAGGCTGATACCAGTATCAAGCGTGTCAAGGCCTTCGTCAAGCGCTTACTCCAGATCATCCACATGCACGAGCCGCCTTTCATCTGTGGTGTTCTGTACCTCGTCAACGAACTGATAGCTACCTTCCCGACCATCAAGACCATGTTGTCAACGCCTGAAGACCATGCCGATGATAGCGGCGATGAGCACTACGAGGACGTCGATGAGGACAAGGAGCCAACGACTAAGAAAGTGGAAGAGAAGCCTGCACAAGTGACCTATGACTCCCGGAAACGAGACCCAGAATACGCGCATGCTGATCTGTCTTGCCTATGGGAGTTGCTGCCACTGCAAGCACACTACCACCCTTCTGTTCACGTCCTGGCCTCCAAGATTGTCAACCAGGAACCCATCAAGGAAAAACCTGACCCGACTATCTACACTCTTATGAACTTCCTCGACAAATTCTCCTTCCGCAACGCAAAGACCAAGGCACCAGGTATACATGGTTCGTCGATCATGCAGCCTATGTCTGGAACTTCCAAGGCCGCGTCTTACCTCATCACCGCCCGCGACGGCGACCGCACGCACGACCCGCTCAACTCTGAGCAGTTCTGGCGACGCAAAGTCGACGATGTCCGTGTCGACGAAGTCTTCTTCCACACATACTTCGAGAAATCCGGCAAAGCCAAGCAAGCTGACAGGAAGACGAAGAAGAAGAATAAGAACAAGGACGACAGCGATGAAGGAAGCGACAATGATGATGAGATCTGGCAGGCGCTTGTCAAGAGTCGTCCGGATGTTGAAGGCGATGGTGGTGACGATGACGACCTCAGCGACTTCGACATGGACGACATGATGAGCGACGATGAAGCTGGAGGAATGGACGGCGGTGTTGAACTCAACCTCGGTAGCGACGATGATGAGGCTATGGCGGAAGAGGAAGAAGAAGAGGCTGCCGGTGGCCAGCACCAAGACGACGATGACGATGACTTTGAGAACTTCGACCTCGACGATGAAGACGCCTTCATGGACAGCGACGCCGACGTTCCAGTCGAACTCAACCTGGGCGACGATAAAGACGAAGACAAGGACAAGGACGGCCGCAAGAGCAAGAAGAGAAAGCTCAAGAGCCTGCCCACTTTCGCTTCTATGGAAGACTACGCGAAGATTATCGGCGATGACGATAGCGAGTAGCTGGGTCTTCTATAGGGCGTACAGAAAAGCAGGTGCGAGGAGTCAGTCTTGTAGTAATGCTGATGCGATTCATCGAGTGGCGTTATTCGTCTTGTCCATGGCTTGAGTTTTATTGTAGATATCCCATACCCTTGTAATGGACGAGTTCATAGATCATGGCGAGTGTGTTCATCGCTGTTACTGATGTTTGGGTGCATGCACTAGATGTGTTGTTCATCTTGACTCCTACCCATATTCGCGTAGTGCTTCAACGCCCGTCAGTCGGCTCACACCTACATTGTCAAATGTGCAGTGTATTTGTTTGGGTACCTCAAATCCGATCTCTTTGGGTTGAGCCAGGATGTCTGGATACTACAATGATTGCAATATTCAAGCAAGATACGAGAGTGAGATGGAAATCTCACACATCCCGTTATGAAGAAGTAGATGAGACAATGGATAAACCGCTTCTTCGAAAGAGCGTGATGAGTACTTTTCCAGATCTGGCTTTACAAGCTCTCGAGATTCTTGGGCGTACGAGCCAGTACTTACCATGACAACAACACGCCACACCAGCTACAAGAATATAACGTAGAAAGTCCATACATCTGTCAAATAGAATCTACATTCTGTAGAACGAACATCCCATCCACAATCTCTGTCCAGAGTTTGGCGTTTGCGGACGCTTTGAGACAATGAGAAGGGGGCAGATGGCGTGCACTTTAACCCACAGCCCCTTCCTCTCCTCTTATAGCGTTCCACCGTCGCCCAGGTGTAGATGCAGAACGAGGAATTTCACGAACAGAAATCTGGGGGCATATCCAACACCCCCAGAAATCCGCATCTCCTCAACGGACTATCGCCATCGCCATCCCGTGTCTTAAGTCCAACAGCCTCACTCTTTCGACTCCATCCCGTCTCTTGAAGCCCAACAACAACACTCATTCGAACCTCATTCAAACCTCATGAAAGCATCATGTCGTCCTCACGATCACTAAACCTCTGCATCGGCGTTCAAGACCGAGAAAGCCTTCTCGCATGGTGTACCATGCGAATGTTCATGTCAAGGTGTAAGAACCCAAGAAGCCCAAGCACCCCAAGAACCCTTTTCCGATTAATGATCAAGGCCTCGCCCATCCCGCCTCGCCTCCCCCCGCGCACTTCCCCGTTCCGACACTGACTATAGCGCGCGCGTGCAGCCTCAATCTCCGCGTTTCACTATAACTATACCTAATTCACAGATGTGAAAACTAGTCTATGCAGGAAATGGGCATGGTCTCCCTGCTTCCAAGTACGCGATCTAGATTTCGTATTACCATTACCATTACTATGCGCATTACACAGAAACCAGAAACTAGTCTATGCAGGAAATAGGCATGGTCTCCCTGCCTCTGAGCACGCGATTCACCTCCACATCACCTACCCATTCTACAACAGAAGCCAGAACTAGTCTATGCATGAAACAACAATGGGGCTCCCTGCTTCTAGTACATAGATTCGGCTCAGCCCCGCGTACTTTGCTCTGACAACAACATGACACCTGGGCATGTCCATGGGTATGGTGAGCGGCGAGAACTCCGCGTGAGGAGCATTTACCACTTGACTACTGCGTTTATTCCAGCCCGTGCTGACCAATTTATCACTTGACCATTTCTATAGGAGAAGGAACTAGTGATGCGCGAGATGACTACGGTCTCCTTGCTGAGGATACATATTTCAGGCCGCCTGTTCACCACTTTGACCCAGAGATAAGCGATACGCCGCATTATGATAGTTCGAGTAGTCTGCAGTAGACAGCAAGTCGCGTATGCGATGTCATTACATAGTCTAGACTGAGAGCTAAGAAAGGACAGGGTACGGTCCAGTTCGGTTGAGCATGGTAATTCGTGCCCCAGGCCTGAGCATTTTGTATTTCCGAAAAGGGAAGTGGTGCATGTGCATGAACATTGCGCGACACTCGAAAACCTACTTCCAACACCCTGGCTCTGATCTGAGATGCGCTCCGGAGAAATATTGCTTAAGCGAAAAGTTTATATGGCAGCATGAGAAGGAGATAATGTGCGAGTGCGGGAGCATGCTCTGAATCCGGGCTAGAAGAGATATTGTTGAGAGTTACAAATTACGACGTAGGAGTGCATTACTCCCAGTGTACCGTTGTAACAGGAGTCGCCAACAAATCGCATCTACCAATCCGATGCAACAGCCTGATCTCCCCAGCGGAATTTTCACCCGCCACCAATCCCACGTTCAATCCAACATCCCGCGGAAATCTCAAATGACAGGGAAAGCAATCCATCCGGCAGGTGGAATTTTGGGTACGCCACCCTTACCTCAAGACCATCCAACAACCCCGGGTAACAATGACGGGCATCTCACACATGAAATTCGGGGACGTTGAGGGACATGCATTCTGACTCGGCATCTTGAGTCGCAAAGACCACGAATAGAAATAGCAATTGTGACTACTATACCCCCGGCGATGATAACGTCAAACAATGCAAGTGGGGACCGACCTTCCCGGGATCGCAAAGACTCTCCGTTCGATGTTCGGTAATTAAGCGAAAAAACGGATGTCCCGATGCAACGCGTACGTTTTTCGCTTTCGCGTTGGTGGTCTACTATATGTGGATTTGGTGATCAAGTATGAGGTGGTAGAGTGTCATGGACATCACAAAACGCCGAGGATAAGGAGAAGCGAGCGAAGACAAGGGGGTTGGTTGGACCGCGGATGCGAGGCGATGTGATGTGTGACACGGAGGAGATGCCCGGTAGAAGACGTCAGAGGGACGACTCGTTGCGCTCGCTTATGCCGGTCATGATGCTTGTGAGTCGGCCTCTTGCTCGGTGTAATGAGGTCAGGCTGAGTCTCGACATCGCGAAGGAATGCTGCGTGACTGTTGAGCTTTGCAGAAGGTGTGGATATTCGCTTCAGTTGCTTGGGGCGGAATCTTGGAGGTGTAACTTGATGGGGTGGTTGATGCGCGTCGTTTCAGGTCACCGATGCGCGGTCACGACTCGCATTATTCATGGCGCGCATCATACGATGGTTTGACAGCGGACGGCTTGGTCGCTACCAGGAGACATGCTGGGGGTCGTTAACCCTGCGGTGACTGCAGCGGAGGTTGACCGATAATTGACAGCTACATTTCCTTGGATTGTGTAAGCTACACAAAGAGCAGACCTACGACATGGTTCGTATGTCTTGTAATCATTGCAGGGCATAAAACGATAGTCCAGATCTGCCGTTGTTCAAGGGATAAAATACTGACCAACCCCAACCCCTTGCAAACCGGATACCGACCTATTCCGACATGCATCATGACAACTTCGAAAGGGTCCATAGATGGCGTAATTGAATCTCGCAGGACCATACGCCAGCGTTGTTGAGAATGAGATGGCGCGCGCGCGCGAAGGATTGGCGATCTTCATGAAGCATTGATACCGCTGCGGAGAGCCGCCCCGCACGAATGCGAACCTTGTGTTGGGTTGAGAACCTGGTGCATAATCATTACAACGTGGACCACAGAGTGCTGTGTGTGATCCTAGGGTCGCTCAGTGCTGAGAGGTCGGGAGCAAAAGAAAAAGAGTTACAGTGAACAGCTCCTTCCCACATGGATTGACATGGGTGTAGTGTAAGCGCGGGGAGGCGGGACAACCTAGCGCGACCTGTTTCTCAGGTATGCTACGGTTACTCGGCAACGGTCGACGCCTCCCGGATGGTTGCTCCGGGGCATTCTGACCAATAACGTAGCTTGGAGCGGGGTTTCGAGTAAGAGACCCTCATTCCGGAGCTTGCTCCTCGCTTCTGGAGGGGTCAATAGCTCCCTTGAAAGACCCTGCAAACAATGGTTGAGCTCAAGACGGCATATGTGGAATGAGAGGCGTAAAAACTAATGTAACCAGGAGTCTGGAGTTTGCGCGCTTGCCGTAGTTCGAACGTGGAAGTGAGAGCGACTAGAGTTTGCTAAGATCGGCTATCAGCCTCTGAGAACACGGCTCTTATGACACCGAATATCTTCGGAATATGTGGCACCACGGGACAACTGATCTCAAACCGCGTCGCTTAACGGTTTTTACGTGACGTATGCTTGTTTTGTGGCTAAACCAATATTGATCGCCGATAGGGGTTTGTGTTGTTCATGTCGTAGGTGTTGTGTATGAACCTTGCGATTTATGCGGGACTACTGGTGACAATACGCGTACATGATCTGGAGCTGACGATGGACTATCCAGGGTCCAGTTTGTAGCCAGGAGCTTGTCCAGGGACGTCGCTGAAGGACGCTGGGCATGACTTGACTGGGTAGGAACATGTTTCCCTCTTTCCATGCGGCCAGGATGTTTCCAATTACGGCGGCAGGCATTTGCAAGGCAAGCAAGCGGATATGCATGCCGCGTTGGGCTCTCGCAGTTCTACTCGATACCCATGCACATATGCTAGGAAGAGTGCAATAGCCGATGAATATGCCCTAGGCTGGATAAACGGGAGTGATGGAGGACCATCTATGACTGCTTAGTCACGATATCGTTGAACACTTACAGTTCAGAGTAGCGCCAACCGTGAAAACGCTGCTCGGAGTGTAGTCCAGCCACTCTCATTCGGCACAGGGCGGACGACCTGCTAACGGATACTGAGTGGGGTACATAGTTGCCTAGAATAGAGAATTGAGCTCCCTGGAAAATCGGTATACAGAAGATGTAAGGTGGGGCGCGCTTCTTTTGCGACAATGGGTTCACGATGGTATTGGCATCCAAACAGTTCGCAGTGACTATCAGTAGAGATGTGCAAGACGGCGCGAAACGGCTGTTTGGGTCAGATCAAAAGCAAATCCCAAGACGCGGGCGCCATCTGACATCCTAGACGTGTTGATCTTGTGGAGAGCTGAGGCCGCCGGACGTTGAGAGCTTTCGCGCTTGTGAAGACGCCATCAATTCGTCTGCAGGGTCTTCAAGTGGGCGCATCGTCTTGCACCAATGGCGGCTGGGGCATGCAGAGAGATACCACACGAAGAAGATTGCGCGAGGGGAGCATGCGGCGAAGAAGCAATTTGGCTTTAGCTGAGCGCGGTGAGCATCTTGAGTTCCCAGATTAACGAGGAAAAAGCAGCTGCG
This sequence comes from Alternaria arbusti, assembly GCF_024043155.1. Taxonomy (NCBI): domain Eukaryota; kingdom Fungi; phylum Ascomycota; class Dothideomycetes; order Pleosporales; family Pleosporaceae; genus Alternaria; species Alternaria arbusti. Next base: position 115,534 of record NW_026249971.1, read on the forward strand.
GCAGGGGCCAAGGGCGCAGTACCGTGGAACATCTCAGGAGGATCTATGGCTGAAGACGAGGCTGGCATTGGTCAAGATCGCATCTCATCTCTCAGATGTTGGGCGGGACGATCACGAAGCACCGGGCTGGTCCACGTGGCTGCGTGGCGCCCTTGCTTCCATCAGCAAAAGAATGGAGATCGCGATGCCAAAGTCGGTGAGATACTGGACTTCGTATCGACAGAAGCGTATCGGCATGAGGTGCAGCAATCACAGCAGGGGACCCCTCGTGTGGCCGGCTGGTAATTTTGCGCACATGAGGCAGCATGGGATTTGGCCATCGTGAGTTTCCCGATAGGGCAGGGCGGCAGTGGGGACCGGTGCCGAATGCGAGGCGTAAGGCACGGGGCAGGAGTGACATCAGCGTTTGTAAGAGAAGATTAACGCCGGGTCAGTCGGCGGCAGGAAGGGGGACTTGGGCGGGCCCTGCATAAAACAGCGATGGGAAAAGGCTGCGCGAGGGTGGCAGAGATCGTGATTCGGGCAGCCTTGAGGGGAGAAAAGGACCGGATGGGTGGTGGCCGCGCAAAGTGAAAAGGAACGAAGCAGGCTAGAGCAGGGAGATCACGTCGATGTGGTGCAAAAACTCGATGGAGGGGTTCGGTCAGTGCTGCGCGGCTGCCGTTTCGAGGACGGCGCGCAAGGTCAAGAGTCTGGCCAGAGGAGTCTATGGGGCTTTTGCCGCTAAAAAGAGCGCCAGGGGCTGTGGCTGATGGCGGACGCCCGACGTCATCTGTTGTTCAAGAATACCGATTCCCCACCAGATGTCCCGATCACTGCTCAACGTCCAGCGCGGCGCTAGGCTGCGAGCGGATAGGTCGGAACGGCTGGCAGGGATGCGTAAGCGGAGAAGACCCTGATTCTGTATTACATCAGACCCAGCGACGTTATGCCGGCGCGTTGTTTTTCGAGTACCGAATGCGCTCGAAAATGCAGACCCTGGGGGCGCTGAGAGGAAGCTGGTATGACAGGCTCTGACGGTCTTGGTACGACTTGTCGCTTGTCGCTGTCGCTGCGATATTTGCGCTGTGTAGTTGTCCAGGGCTGCGGTGTCTGGTGTCTGTGGTGTCGCGATCTGTAGTGTCGACACCATGCGACCGATGCGATACATCATTCCGATGCGCATCCCCAAACAAAACAACTGACTCTTTGACGCCGACACGCACCGGCACCAGGCCGGCGGAGGGTGCGGGTGTGAGCTGGCACAGGGCCTGTTTCTTGCCATTGGCGCCCGAAGGTCGCAGAGTTCCTTGAAACTGCCCTCGAGATCTCGATCTCTCCTGAGCAGACGGCACCTGTCCGCCGCCGTAGCATTGGCCGGCGCAGCCTGCTACCGACGGGCAATCTTGCATGGCTTTCTTTTTCTGCACCACCCATGTTGACCCATGTCGATTGCAGGACCGCTGAAGCTTCGTCCCAGCAACCCAGCAGCACGCTCCGCGGTGCATCGCACTGAGTTCCACGGTGTCATGCGCTGATGCCGCTTCCTGGTCGGTCGCTCTTTCCTAGTGCGCGTCGCCTGCGAGCTGATCGCCGGCAGCCGGGGCCCCTGCCACTGCCTGGCGCTAGCGTCTTAGGGCGGACTGCACTTTCCCATCCCCACGCATGCAATTCTCAGTCCCTGATAGTGCCCTGATCCTGGGACCAGCGAACCCTGTGCTTCTGCCCTGCTTGTGCCTTGCCCAATATAACTTGCTCCCAGTCCCGCATCTGTCGTGTGGTGCTCCAGTAAGCTCTCTCCCAATTCACTCACCACGCCCGCTCCCCACCATCCACACCTGTCTCATTGTCGTGTCGACGTCAGTCGCCTGCCTCGCACATCACTCAAACATCACCCTGTATAAAGCGCCTCAACCACCCGGCCACCACTTTCACGTGCAGCCCATCGCTCTCTCTGCGAATTTGGTCGCTCCCCCACTGGCACGTGTTTGCTCAAAATGGACGCCTTGTCCGGCAAGAATTCGACAGGTCGCAGAGTGTCATTGCTAAACGACGGCCCGGCGCCTCCTCCTCAACTTGTCCGACTTCCCTCCATCACTCCTTCCCTCCAATCCCGGACCTCCAGTTACTCATCTTCACCCCTCGCCTCACCCCCTCGCCTGGTCCGCAGCGACTCTTCCGACTCGACTATGCAGACGCCTTCGCCCATCACGCCTGACTTCTCCTACGAGCCCGGCATGGACTCGCCTGTCTTCGCGCAAAATGGCTTCTTCGTCGACCAGAAGTTCGGCGTCCCCATGCATCAATCATCCGGCCCTCTTCCTTACCACACCAACCCTGCCCAGGTTGGCTACTTCAGGCCCGACCACATGTCTGAACACCCTGATCAAGCGGCGATGAACGCCCGCCCCAAGAAGAACAGCTACCCGTGCCCAATGGCCAAGCAGTTCGGCTGCAACGACTTCTTCACCACCTCTGGCCACGCCGCCCGTCACGCCAAGAAGCACACTGGCAAGAAGGACGCCTTCTGCCCCGAGTGCAACAAGGCCTTCACCCGCAAAGACAACATGGAGCAGCATCGCCGCACCCACCAAAGCGGCCGCAATGCCGCCAAGGGCGGTGAGCGCGACGTCAAGAAGGCCAAACACCAGGCAAAGCGTCCCAAGCCAGCCCCGCTCCAGTCTTCGACGATGCCTTCTTTGTCGCAGCTTTCCATGGTAGACCCGTCGCTTCCCCTCAGCCCGTCCGGATTCTCCATGGCCCCCGCTGTTCAGTCCACCGACTCGTTCCTCGAGTTCCCCAACAGCTCTCGGTACCCCGATCCGACTGCTTACAGCTACAACCCCGCTCCCGCCCAATACGGTGGTCTTGACGCACTCGCCATCGCAGCGAGTGGTGAGAAGCGCAAGTTTGAGTCATAGTCGCTCATCTCATCTCTCTTTCACCGTTCATCTGATCACATCTTTGATCATCTCTTCGGGTCTTCTACATTAGACCACACGATTTCTGGAGCGAGGCGCTTAGGGCTACGACCACGATATCATGGAGTTCAAAAGTCCGACGGAACAATAGACGCATGCCGTCATGGCTACGAACGGACCTTGGCGTTTGGGAGCAGTGCGCATCGACGCACGCATTTCTTTTCTTTTATTGTATATACTACCAATTACTTCGGTACTTGGCCGCGCACAGCCTGTGTCCTTCTTAGCGGTCTCCGCTAGCATCCTCATGTTGCGCAGTGTACGTGGAGGATGTCATTCGAAGATAGGGATTAGGGCTCGGAACAGGCAACATGGATACCCGCCCTTACTCAAGGGGCAACAACCTTCGATCTCTCATAGTTCAAACACATCACGGATGTCCACGGAGTAATGCCGTGGCTTCCGACAGAAAACAATACAAATAATTACTACAAACACATCTTCCACCAATCTGCGTTGTGACCTGTGCTCGGGTGACTGACCTCAACAGTCGGTCTGTACCATGGGTTGTTTGGGACACAGCCGATCACCAACCTTACGGATAGCATTCACTTGCAGTTTTCACCTGCAATGGTGACGACAAGAAACGGCCGCGAACTGCGGATTGGTACCCCGCTGTCAGCTCATAGTTCGTGCCAAACGCACTATTGCCCGCTTCTCAACCATGGCACGCCAACATGTTCAGCCATACTAACATAGCGGGCGCGCCTCCGCGCTAGAATCTCTACCCCTCCAAAGCTTATGCCAGAGTCTCGTCCCATCAACACGCCACAGCGCTCTGATTCCGCCGCGCCTAGAGTCAGCCCACGTCGTCCAACGGTCTCGTCCTCAACCTTTTGGCAGCGACGAAATCATCGGTAGAACCTGACGCTAGCGACCCACTAATAAAAGGCCTTTCACAACGCTGATGACCCTGCAGATCTTTTTCGAGCCTAGCTCTGAACCTTAACGATCTGCACAAGAACCCTCAGGTCCGGGAGCCCCGATTCGGAAGGACACGGCTCCCTGCCCTGCCATTGGCTCGGAAATCGTAGCAGGGCAAACTCTATCCAAACAACAGGCCAGCTCTCCGGGGAGAGAACGAAATTCCCCAACATTGCATCCTAGGAGTCCATTTCCTTGGCTTCGAGGGCGCGTTTTCGACTCGTCAGCCACAATGTACGTGTCGCAAGGCACCCAGCGTCGGTTGCACTGTAAATGGCGCGCCCTGGGTTACGAGTTCCGCCTTGGGAGGGACCCCACATCCGACTTGACGCCGGATCGCGGATTCCTCATGCCCTGCAACCGCTGTCTCGGCTCACTTTCCAACGCTCCTCTGCTTTTGCATCGCAATCTGTGCCCATCGTGGAAATGCTGTCCCCACGGATGAACTGAGTGTGACATCATATCTGCATCAACAACAGCAATCCTCTGCTTTTTGCGTCGTTCCATGTTTCGCGCGCAGTTTGCAGTATCGTTCGGTCGTACATCACGGAAGTTTGCGGATCGGCGGAGCAAGTAAGCAAGTCACTGCTGCGAGGACAGGGCGCATCTGTTGCTCAACCAGCATGCACATGCAACCTGCGAAGCCAACAAAAAAGCGAAAACAAATTGGGTTTCCCCCCCTCAACGACGATCTCGAGGCGCGCGTATGTGTGGCTGGGCTCGCTGGGGTCGGTCGTTCTGCGTTTACTAAACCCGACACGGCATCTTTCGGATATAATAGCAGCAGCGCTGCGAACACGCAAACTTTGGGACCGTGACGCTGTGTCACCATCAGGCTTCCGCTGTCTCTTGCTGGTAAAGTCTGTCTGTGCCCCTGCCGCGGCTACAGCGGGCCAACTTACTGGTTCCACGATGATACTATGGAGTATGTACCTTTTTACTTTTTTTATCTGGAGAAGATAAGGTTTTACTCGCGGATGTGACCTCTCGCATCTTCTGGAGCGAGGTGGTTAGTGGAAACGCTACGGCTATACAAGAGGAGGTAACAACTAGGTTTGCGGACTGCAGTCATCGATTTCTTGCTTCCTACTCGGAGTATCAGCCTCTTTGTTGCCTGTTCTGCCTAATCTCGTTTTCGTTGACGGGCAAAGTTGCCGTTGGCGATTGCGTCCATGCATGGCAGACTAGACATTCCACCTCATGCCACTGCGGCTTTCATGGCTCGTTGCGAGGGCAGAGAGTTGTATGCGGTGGTTGCGTATGGTTGCACGGTAGCCACGCATTCGCTAAACACAACATACTGCATAGTCGTACCACCCGGCTCGCTACACCCAACACTCTTCAGTATACCTTTATAGCAGTACCCCGTGTCTCTCCCTTACCCAGGTACTCGCACAACAGCACGCCTTCAAGTCCTCGTCCCGCTCTGTACAACATTGGACGCGAGCTGGGAGGGCTGGGACTCGCCCCACTGCGGGATGTTAATGTCGTGAGACGTTCGTTTATCTGCCTGCAGATCTCAAGATGACTGAGACAGCGTGGCCTGGCTCCAGTAGGCGAGTTTGCGGGGGGGAGATGAGATGCATGGGCGGGTCTTTTGATGTTGTGCATCTTGTACGATGGATGTATGCAGGTCGCCATTTGCTGTGTATACGGTAAGGGTGTTGGCGGGTTTGCCGCCTTCCCCGTTCCCTGCTCCCTGGCTCGGGGAAAGTGAGGAAGGGTTTTTTTCAGGGTAAGTAGGGTGATGTGGAGCTGGCGGGGGTGATATGTTTCGTTCCATCCTCTCCTGCCGAGAGGGTGATGCGGCAGAGGTCACTGACGTCTCTTCCCTCTTGCTTCTGATTAGTATGCAGAGTGTCACTGTCCCTTCTCTCCCCACGTTGCTCAAGTTACAGGGCTTGCATAAGTACGTTAGAGGAGCAGCGAGATCCTAAAGTTTTCGGTTCCTTACGTCGCACCAGATTAACGCCATGTGCTCATGTCGCACCGGGGACGTGGGCGCGAGGGACGGCCGCTTGGTCCCACGTCGTGCAGTCTCACAACACGAGAAGCCCATCTTGTTTCCACGGCCCTGTATAGAACTCCACTCGCATGTTCGATCTGTTTCCTAGTAAAGGAAATATATACCTTATTTGTCATTCAGAATAGCTCCAAAAAAAATTGCGGCGTACGTGAAACAACAAATGAATGAGAGATCAAATGCAGTCCCAACCCTAGAGTTACAGTTCTCCATAAATGCGAGTTAAGACCCTCACCAAATGCACGCCAACCACATAAAACTTCTGTACAAAGTAAGCAGACACCCATCATCCCACAACATCCCCAACCCACCCCAATCCCCTCTTCTCTCCCCTTTCCACGGTCGCCTCGTACCACTTCCCAAGACCCAGGGCAGGCGCCCACCGACCTGTCATCCCCAAAGTCGATCTTACAACCTGCAAGCCACAGACCGTCTAAGGCTGCGACTCAGGCCCCTTATGCCGTGTCACTATGGCTGATACACAAGTGTATCTTTATGTAGAAGTAGGATATGTCGCGCTTGGGCGAAGGGGAATGCACGACATGGTTGGCGAAGGCGACACGCTGTGTTGAGGTAATGGGTAATGTGAATGGCAGGACGGGAGTCGCTGTACGTGTATGATGGACGGGGATGGGTATTTTAGGCAATGGGTTCTAAGGACTTCAAGTCTTCACCACGGGAGAAGTTTGTCATTGTCGGAGAGTTTTGAGCTGTAGGGTTATGAGGATGAATGTGGCGATGTCGCTGTGATTATTGGAATAGAGTAAGATGTCACTGCAAGGGGCAAACATGTTCTCAAACGTTACATGTGTTTTGAGTATCTAGTTGTACGAAGTCTTCCTTCTATTCCGCTTCTTCAATAGAGTTTAATCAAGGAACGCCCAGCATTACGCAGACGAACACCGTGAAATACACGCTGTGCCCAAGACCCCTTCGTCCCACTTCTGCGTGCACAGAACCCTAATCCAACATTCAGAACAGCAGCCACAGCCGAGCACCAAGAATCACATGAGAAGCAGTTTCGCCAGTAAAAAGGGTAATGCAGAATAAACTTTGAAAATGTCTTACACACTGCACATGCACGAAGCTGACAACTGATAGGTGTAACTAGCGACAACTCAGATTATCGTCTCGCTACCCTTATTCTTCTGCCCTGCATGCACGCAGTGCAACATTCGCTCCCGAGACCCTTCTCTTCTAGTCTAGTAAAGTAAGACGCGTGTTCCCGCCTCTGTAACCAAGACACACGTAACAGCGCGAGCGAGGGTATAACGAAGCCATGGTAGTAGGAAGCAGGTAAAGACGAAACAAGCCGCTCGTGCGCGGTAGGGAACTACTTTTAGCATCGAGAGCATGGGTGAGAAAAGGGTTCAGTACGCGTGCGTGTATTACTAGTGTTGATGCAAAACACTGACACGGTAGTCTCGCTGCGGCCCGTCAATCATGCACGTCGCCCGTAACTTTCTCAACAGCATATGTCTTCGCGGCCGCACATGTGAGCGCCTGCAGCTACTTCCCGAACACGAACCAGGAATCCGGAGGCGAGACTGCCTATCGTGCAATGTCAAGGTCCAACCATTGTCAGCGCTGGAGTCGGGTGTCTTTGCATGATGGGTGCTGCGTCTCTCATGTGAACTTCGCCATGTTTACATATCGTGCGAAGCTGTGGTCCTCGCTTTGGTCGACGCCGCGGTCGTTGACTGCCTGCCTGTATCGCTCTTTTAGGCCGTTTTCTGGATCATCTGAGTCCATCTCATCCTCGTAGTCTAGGTCTTCGTCCATCATGCCGGCTTCGTCGGAATTTTCTGCGTCGCTGACCGTCTCGGGCTCTTCTTTTCGCGGCTTGCTCTTTGGTTTTGCGCCCGCGCCGCCCACCTTCATGTCTTTCATCATCTTGTCCAACTCTCGCTCACGTGTCGCTTTCTTCTCTTGCTCCCGTTCTGCCCTACGTCGCTCCAGCTCGGGCTTGTAGTCGCGCTCGAATTCTTCCTTCTTCTCCTGCACGCCCTTGAAGAACTCATCCATGCCGTCTCCGGTCATAGCACTAACACCAACAACACTGAGATGCTTGTAGAACTCCTCCAGCACCAGTGACATGCTGTTCAGCAGACTGCCCATGTATCCACTTCCTCCGCCCGTGCCTTCACCACCGAAGCTGCCACCCTCTTCCTCATTGCGTAGGGCGGTTTGGAAGGCCTCAAAGTCGGTCATCCAATCCTTCGCAAACTGGGCGTCTTGTGCGTCAGTCTTATTGAAGACGAGTATCATAGGCAGTTTCGTCTTGTAGAGAATGGAGCAGGCGTAGAGCATGTTGGACATGAAGGTGCTTGTGCTAGTTGTGCGCGGTGTATCGATGATGTATGCAATGACGGTGGGGAACGTGCTGGCTAAACTCGACAGCAGAATCTCTCCACTTGCGGACCAGACAAAGACCTCGATCTGTCCTGGTGTGTCCACGAGGATGTGTTTCACCTGCGGTTGTTGCACCGGCGGTGCCTGCTTATCCTTGCCCCCACTTGTCATGAATTCGACTGTGCTTTTCTCTGGCTCCTTCACTGGCGCTGGCGGCTGCGTTCGCTTTTCCAAAAGACCAATGACCTGATCGATCTTTGTGCTAAACAGGTTCAAACTCGTCAAGATACCGCCGTTGGGTCCCAGGTTGAACTGCTTCATGACCTCCTTGTAGTTGACACTGTCCCGGATGTCGATGTTGGGCGTGAACGGGACATGGTGAACGGCGGGGTCGAGGTTGATGATGTACGGGGGTGTCGGGGACGCTTTGGAGACGGAGGGTTCGCTTTGAGTTGGGTCGGGATGAGTGTAGAGATGTGAGACAAGGCGCTGCATGAATGTGGTCTTGCCGCTACCAGCCATGCCCACGCAGACAATCGAAACGGGTGTGTTCGAACTGGCGGCAGGCGCAGAGCCCTTGGGAGCCTTTGCGGAGGACATTGCGGAAGTTGTGCGCGTGTTTTGTAGACGATCGAGGGGTGAGAGTGAAGGTTCGGAGAACGAGTGGAAAAGTGGCAGCGGTCTATCGGGGGAAAACGCGTGATGCTTTGTAAGGAGGGTCAGGTAAAGCAGCGTTGTTGATAGCGGGATGTAGAGGAGTTGTTCTAGAAATTCTTAGGCGGGGCGGGCGCGCGCTAGGGAATCCGCCGCGGTGATGTCAGGCCCGAGCTTTGAATCCGTCTCCAAAGTTTCCTCTCGCGACAAGTCTATCAACACCAATCGACTTAGTATCACCGCCAACATGGGCTTGGAAGATTTTGAAAAGGAACTCGCGCAGGGCAAGAAGAAGGACGACAAGAAGAGACGCGATCGAAGCAGAAGTCGCGACAGACACCACAAGCACCGCTCATCGCGCCATCACTACGACGACCGGGACGAGCGCCACCGTCACAAGCGATCGCGACACCATCGCGAAACTTCGGAAGAGCGCGCGCGGAGGAAAAGGCGTGAGAGAGACGAGAAAGATGATCGGCCGCGACGGAAACACAAGGAACCCGCATCGAGCGATGACGAAGACCGGTTGACGCGAAAGCGCAAGTCGCGACACTATGAGGAAGATGAATCGTCGGGAGACGAGATTCCCCAGGAGAAGGACTACGCGCCACCAGACGACGATATCCTCGACCAACAGCTCGAAGACGCGGCGAACGCAGACCTGCAACGCGATGACTGGATGAAGGCGCCTTCTTCCATGGACGTCGAATACGTGCAGCGCAAGAACAAGGAGGAGAAGGCGACATATGTGAAGGCGTCAGATGAGGGTCAGCCAGCGCTCAAAATGCATCACGCGGAGCTGAACCGTGATTTGGGGAACTCCAAGGACCAGGAAGCCGTCGCTGAAGAACCCGCGCAAAGAGAAGTCAGCTACACATTCGGTGATTCAGGTGCGCAATGGCGCATGACGAAACTGAAGGGCATCTACCGAAACGCAGAGGAATCAAGACGAAGTGTGGAAGAAATAGCCATGGAGAAATACGGCGATCTACGGGACTTTGACGAGGCGCGCGAGGAGGAGATTGAGCTGGACCGCAGAAAGATGTATGGGCAGGACTACGTCGGAAAAGAGAAGCCATCTGGCGAGCTCTTCGAAGAACGCAGACTCAACGCAGGTATCCACAGGCCGTCTCGCGAGCCGCACGAACCCTCAGAGCTACCCCAAGGCGAAACAGTGCAAGACCCCCAACCTGCAACAAACACTGTTATGCTCAGCCAGACCGAGCTGAACAGGCTTAAAGCTCAGATGATGAAGGCAAAGATGAAGAAGGCGCCCGAAGCAGCCCAGCTGGAAGCCGAATACAACGCGGCCCTAGCCGGCAATTCAACCTCCCAAAACCGCGACGTCGTCGTCCTAAACGCAATGGACAACCGCATGCTCGCCGGCGGCCGACAAGGCGAAGTCATCGCCCTAACCAACAAACGCGGCACGGAGCGCGGCCTGGTCAAAGAAAACGAAGAAATGACCATCGACGACATGGTCCGACAAGAACGGCGCACCAAAAACCAAGCCGGCGGCGAAGGCGCCCTCCTCGCTGAAAAGATAGCCAAAGACAGCAAATTCGACAACGATCTCGACTACATCGACGACAACGCGACCAAACTCGCCGCTCGCGCCCCCAAATCCTCCATCAACCTGCGCAACGCCGCAATCCAGGACTACACCAAAATGAACCGCATCCTCGACGCCTGCCCCCTCTGCCACCACGAAGACAAATCCCCGCCCCAACCCCCCATCGCCCCCATCATCAGCCTCGCAACCCGCATCTTCCTGACCCTCCCCACCGAACCTGAAATCAGCACAGGCGGCGCCGTCGTAGTCCCCATCCAGCACCGCACCAACCTGCTCGAATGCGACGACGACGAATGGGACGAAATACGCAATTTCATGAAGTGCCTCACACGCATGTACCACGACCAAGGCCGCGACGTCGTCTTCTACGAAAACGCCGCTTTTCCCGGGAGAAAAGGACACGCGGCGCTCAACGCCGTTCCTATACCGTATGAGCTAGGTGACACGGCGCCTGCGTTTTTCAAAGAAGCGATTCTGGAGTCTGCGAGCGATTGGACGCAGCATAAGCCGCTTATTGATACGCAGAAGGCGAGTCGGAATGGGCTTGGGAAACAGGCGTTTCGGAGGAGTCTGGCGAAGGAGATGCCGTATTTTCATGTTTGGTTTGAGCTCGATGGGGGACTGGGGCATATTGTTGAGGATGAGAGGGCGTGGCCGAGGGGCGATTTGTTTGCGAGGGAGGTGTTGGGCGGGATGTTGGATGTGGGTGTTGAGGTTGTGAAGAGGCAGGGGAGATGGGTCAAGGGGGATCGGAGGGTGGAGGGATGGAGGAAGGGGTGGAGGAAGTTTGATTGGACGAGGGTGCTTACTGAGGGTCAGTAGATGATGGACTAGGTTGTCTGTCTACTTGAGGTTGGATGTATGATAGAGATGGGATGTGCTCTCAAATCGAAGGCATTTGTTTCGTCTATCCTGTAATGTCGATTGCCCATGCAAAATCATTATCGCTTGCTCGCTCCACAAACATCTCCCCATCACACACTACTACACTACACCACAACGATCCAACCCCCTCGAGCCGAACATATCCATGCGTGATTATACCCTTCCGCCCGTCCATTCACTCAAGAGATTATTACGCTTAGCACGCTGCGCTTTTCATGCTAATAACATACGTACGGGTGCATTACTGCCCCTCCCCTCTCCACCGCCCCTTCGTCGCCAAGGCAGGTTGTTGAGCACGCTAACCACACAAAAGCAAAAGGAACAACCCATTTTCCCAAACGAAAGCCTAGGGTATCAGAAGTGTAAGGCAAGGCAAGCTTTAGGCGAAATCAGCCGAGTACGAGAAGCCACGGAATTCTTCCTGCATGGCTTGTGAAAGCACTAGATGTGTTGTTAGCAAAAGCACATATATACATGGTTGAAGAACGTACCAGACTGCACAGGCGTAAGCACAGGTGTGACACTTGTAAACTCGGTGTCGAAGTTGCTAGTATCCGTTGGGCTCGTAATCTGTGGCGTAAATGGCGGTTGTACTCGCTTGTGGTAGATGTCGTCCCAGTTGATGTTCCTGAAGAAAGCATGTGACATGATCTCTTGGGCGTCGGTCGGTCCGGATCCAAGACGCATCTCAGGCTCACGTGTGAGCAGTTTCTGGAGGATAGATACCGAATCGCGCGGCATGTGAATGGGGTAGAGGGGTTCGTCGGCAAGAATGGCGTCGTAGATTTCGTCTTCGTCTTCACCACGGAAGGGGGACTGCTGGAGAAGCATCTGGTATATGAGCACACCAAAGGCCCACCAGTCAACGGCACGGCCGTACTTCTTGTCGAGAAGAATCTACAAATTTGCGTTAGTGACTTGACTTTGTGGATGATGGACGATACTTACTTCCGGTGCCATGAATTCGGGAGTACCACAGAAGGTGCTGGTAGTTGATCCATACCACATCTCTTCCTTGCACAATCCGTAATCACCGATCTTGATGTGTCCATCTAGCGTGAGCAGAATGTTATCCAATTTCAGATCTCGGTAGATAACGCCGTTCTCGTGGAAGTACTTCAGTGCAAGGCAAACCTCGGCAGCATAGAACCTGTGAATGTGTTAGCGATTGTCTTTTTGATGATGATTTGGCAACGTACTGAGCGCGCTTCGTGCCGAACTGGCCTCTCTGAATATGCAACATCAAATCACCACCACTAATGTACTCCATGACGAAGTACACACGTGTCTCGGTCTGGAAACAAGCGTGCAAACTCAAAAGGAACGGATGCCTCTCCTTGTTCGCGATCAAGAAAACTCTCTTCTCTGAGCGTGTGCTTTCCACTTCGTCGTTTTCGATGATGAACTCTTTCTTCAGGACCTTGATAGCGTAGAGCTGCTTGGTGCTCTTCGTCTCTGCCAACATGACCTTTCCGAAGTTACCCTTACCCAGGACTGCAAGGAAGTTGAAGTGGTCCAGGCCTATCCTCTTTCCAGTTCCTTGTGTGTTCGCTGCCGGTGTGACCTTCTTGCCTGGTGCTTCTATTACCGCCGATGGGGGTTGTTTCGCGGGCGCGGATGGTTCTTGCATCTTCGGTTGCGAAGGAGGCGCTTGTTGCTGGTGCTGGGGTTGCGCTTGTGGCGATGGCTGTGGTAGAGCGTATGAAGACTTTTGTGGGTAGTTGGGCATCGCTGCGGGTTGTTGATGGCTCGGTGGGTAGCTCGGGATGTTGGCATATGCCGATGGATCGTAGGTGGCCGATTGAGGAGCTTGCTGTTGTTGTATGCGTTGATCTGCTGGGTATCCACTACCTGACGTCCTTCCGCCCGGTGGCGCATAGTCCGTGTTACTGCGGCCATAGGCAGGTTGAGCTGTGGTTTTGTTCATCGCAGCTGCAGCCGCAGCGACCGAGGATTGAGTGCGTGGGCCCGACGAAGGTCTTGAGCCTGCAGTAGGCGATGTGGGAGCCGCGCCAGAGCTGGATCCAGAGAAGGAGGCTCTTGCCGCATCGATTGACGCCGCCGATGTGGCATAGGATTGTTGTCGAGGAGGGCCAGGCGGAGGACTCATCTGCTCTTTTCCGTAAGAGTACCTGTCGGATTGGGCTTGGTCTTGACCGGGTTGACCTGGAGATTGAGGTTGCGCTGGTGGCAGAGGTTTTGCTGGCTTATCCGGTCGCAGGGTCCGTCCGCTCATGCCTGGGCCCGACGATGACTGTCCTCTTCTCGTCCTCTTGATTTCCATCAAAATCTGATTAGCCACTTCCATGGACATACCGCAGAAGTCAGGTACGAAGTGAACGCAGTGAGCGTGACAGGTGAGACCACATTCTGAATCACCGTTAGTGGGGTTTGCAAATCAGAATAGTAGGTCCACTCACCATTGCACTTCTTGGTTTGTTTCCGACCAAGTGGCAGGACGTAACCGCAGTGACAGCACCAGTTGGCACCCATGTTGGAAAAGTTTTCGAAGCGATGAGGAATGCGGTGGTTGAGCTTGGCCTCGTCTGGGTCGGTTTCGGCGTTGGACTGAGTGATGCACTTGGTAACAACCTTGGGGTAGCACTTCTTGTGACACGTGTAGTTGCAGTCCGAGCATTGCATACCGGCGGCATACTTAAGGAACTCGCCACAGAGCGCACAACGCATAACGTTGTAGAACTGCTGCTGCACGAACTTGTGTCCGTACTGCTCGACGACGTCTTCTTTGCGCTGGCGAACGGCACCTTTGCGACCAAGACCAAGATCGAAGGGTTGCTTATTGCCGGTGTTTTTGGCGAAAGACATGGTGAGGTGGATGCGACCTACCGGCTCCAGTGAGAACCAGTCATCAATCATAACGGGTCCTGTTTGGGGCTGAGGACCACCCGGTCTCGCGCCAGCAGGGCCAGGACCTCCAGCACCGGCGCCTGCAAAGTTTTGCCCTGGCGGAGGCTGGAACTGCATGTCGGGCTGAATGCCGGCTGCAGCTCCTCCCATCTTGTCAGCAGCCACCCAGCCTGAGTTCGCGAGCTCCGTCTCAATCTTCTTCCTTCGCATTTCTTCGGCGATGTCTGATATGCGGACCCACAACATGCCGATGGGCAGAAGGTGGTCGCCCGTCTTGTCGTATACGGTAATCTCGATCTCGTTCGCCTTGTCGATGGCGAAGTCGTGAACTTCGTCGACCCAGCGGTCGTTCCGTGTGGGCTTTGTGCGACCCTTAATTGAGTCTTCGACTTTGATATTGACAAACGTTTCCGGGCCTCGACTAAAGCGCCCAGTAGCTGCGTGATCGACATCGGCGACGGCATGTACGCGGAGGGAGAGGTGGCCGCTCAAAGGTTTTCTTTGACTCGGAATGTTCAAACTGTCATCTGGGCATAATCAGCATGTGGCAGCACGCAGTATCGTTGGGACTTACCGTCGCCATCGGCGTCGCCCTCAATGTCGACGTGGAGATCCTCATAACGCTTCAACGAGTGTTTCAACAGCTGGATCTTCTGGTTACTCTCGATGCGCTTGGCTTCTGCGTCTGCCTTGCTCTTGCGGTCGCCTTCCATTTGGTATAGCCGCACCATCTTCTCGATTCCATCTTTGTACTGCTTCTCGACACTGAGCTTGAATTCGAGCTGGGACAGCATGAGCTGGATGCGGGGACCTAGATGCGGGGTATCATATTTGATGAGGTCTGCGCGTGTTAGCTGAATAGATTACTGACGTATGCAGCAGGTGTATGTACCCAGTTTGCTGAAGTTCGGTCGCTTATTGGGCGCGCCGGGAGCTGGCGGGGCATATGGCGCACGAGGAGGCTGCAGAGCTTGCCCTCCGCTGAGCTGGCTGTACTGGCTTTCAGGGCCGCCATAGGCTCCCTGTTCTTGCACATAGCCGTTCCAGCCGTCTTTCGGGGGAGGAGTCAAAGGGTTGTTGGGGCCGCGGCCTGGTTGCAAACTCATGTTCTCCATGCCTGTAGAGGTTCTCTGCACGTCCAGGTCCCGCAGCTTCGACTCGAAGTAGTCAATGTTCCGGCGGCCGTCCTTGATCTGCCCATCGAGGCGGGAAAGCACGGCCGGGTTGTTGGTCGACTGGCGCATGGCATTGGCGGCGTTGATGAGGGCCCTTTCACGGTCGATTTTGCGTTGCACATTGGCAACGGTCTCGTCGACGTTCGCCATGGCGGCAGTCGTCTACGGCAGGTGGGCGCGGAGGGCGTCAGGAGATTTCTTCACCGACAGAGGCGACGGCGTGACAGGGTGCCCAGCGGTGGTGGGCTGCGAGGGATGCGTCGGCGCTCGGGCAGGCAGCCGTGACGTAAGCAGCTTCTGCGCGCAAGCAACAGCCAGTCCAACGCGTCGTTCGCGGCGGCGGCAGGGAGGTCGCGTAGGTGAAGCTGGCGGGCGACAATGGCGGAGTCGTCGTGCTGTGGTGATGTCGTTGGGCGAACAGCGATTTAGCTCACGCATAGGGTGGCTTAGCGGAGCCCCACTTTCCCCCTCTTCGTCGAGTGGCGTCGGGAAAGGGTTAAGTGCCGCTGTCTATCAAAAGCCGCGGGTGCTGTTTGGCGTCGTCGGGCGCGAGTACAAGACAGCAGAGGTGATGACGGCGACTGTCTGGGCGGCCGTGGCTGTTGGTGGGGAAAAGACTAACAGGCAGGCAGCATGGCGGGGTGAACTCTCAACACCGTCTCACAAGGGTTCCATGGAATCAGGCTTATTGCCCTGCTTCAGTCATACCACTTTGACTTCTCGCATCCTCTCGACCACATCCCGAATTCTTATCTTTGTTGAAGGCAGGTGCGCATGACGTCCGCCCGATTGGGCACCGACGCCTTGACATGTGCGACCTGATCTGACTGTGCGAGGCTTGTTTTCACCCAAAACTTCCTCCATCACTCCTTGCACAACTCTCTGAAACCTTCATCACACCGTCCACCACGTCTTGCGCGTCAAGAATTGAGAGCGCTGACGTCGGTAGGCGTGTTTCCGTTGTATCGCATGAACACGCGCTCCATCGACTGCTACCCCATCAGTTCGCTCGCGCCAAGTACGCGTCGTACTTTCTTATGCGAATCCTAGCTTGATATGTGCACGAGATGCTCGACACATTGCTTTTCCCGCACTCAGAAAGTGTGCACAATCGCGTTGATTTACAGCTACTGTTGATCGGCCGCATTGCCAACTGGTACAGCCAATGTACCGTGTAGTGACAACACACAATATGTTAGATGCTCGAAGTAGGCGGGTGATCGTACTCCGATGTACGTGAAAACGAGACTGATGCAATGCGCAATAGGCAGAAAACAACCATAGCTGAGTGTTACCTCCGTCGCCTCATCTCGTCATGCCATTCATGTTGGAATGACGGTCGGCATGGTGAGTTTAGCTTCGAGCCTGCTGATGTTGATGAGCTGCATGCATCTAGCGAGTTCGTATACGCCACCTATCCAAGAACGAATGAGGATGATTATAGGCTCAGCCTTGTCGCAGGACTTCGCATATCTTGCAGTTGTTGCTGCCTCCCTCCGCGTTACGTCTGATATACGACACCCGCTCGGAAGCTGTTTCGAAGAAGAAGCCTACTGCATTCATCACACCAGCCTGTACCAACGCTGTCGATCTGGCCGCTTCGACAATCAACACGCATCGTATGCTCACACACGTCACCGGCAAGGCGGAGTCACGGCGTAGACTGCAACCACAATTCCTTCGGGAGCTTCAAATTCCTGTCTATTATGTCTCTGGCACCCTCGGAGATTTCCTATCGGATCCTGCCGTTCATACACACCCCTCTTGATCATACGCAGCCATCCATTCGAATCATCAAGGTGCTACCGCAGCTTTCCCCACATGGCTTCGTACAGTGCACTCTTGCGCACGGGAGTACTGCCGACGATTACACCTGCCTGTCCTATATGTGGGGAGACGTGTACGAAGAATATCCAATTCTGATGGACTCCCAACTGTTCTACATCCGGCGGAATCTGCACAACTTTCTACACGTTATCCGAAAGTTGTATCCTCTGAGACCATTCTGGATAGACGCTATATGTATCGATCAGAGCAGCGTTACCGAACGAAATCACCAGGTCGCCCAGATGGGGTCTATATACACCGCAGCAGCGCATGTCATCGTTTGGCTGGGCAGAAGCATCAGGTTAGCTGGATTCTTCCTCGCGTGGAACCAGTGCTGCCATGCCAATGGAAATTTGTTCGGCCCATCCAATCGAGACACGTTATGGTCGACGATAGCGCCAGACCAACTGGAGGTGCTCACGGCTGGCTGGCTCGAACTTGCGAATCATGCTTATTGGACCCGGGCCTGGATCACGCAAGAGATCGCACGTAGCAGATCACTCAGTCTTTTGGCCAAGGCAGTAGAAGTTCGCGATCTCCGAAACATTGACGACACTCCATTCAGGGACGCAAAACGCGATGAAAGGTTTCTTGCTCATATGGAAATAGCGAGAGATAATCGCCTCATCATCGGAAGGCCACTTCGCTATTTGCTTCAAAAACTACCGCGTCAAGAATGTCACCATGTTCGCGATAGAGTATACTCCCTTATGGGGCTTGCTGCAGAGGGTGCAAATCTTCGTGTGGACTATGGCTGCTCCGAATTAGAATTTGGACTGATGCTGCTGGACAGCTGCCAAGGTGTTGGCTGTCTCTGTGGTTTGATGTTTCTTTCCAACGTGCTAGATGGCTTGCAGACGCAACCTGCAGGAAGATCGGCAGAATTGCAGGCCGCCAGACTCGAGATACCGGTCTATTTGAGGTACATTGTTTCACAGCAAGGTCCGTGGTTCTTACCCAGAAGACAGGAGACCAACTGCGCGTTGCCCAATCGGACAGAGGTAGTGTATGGCTTTGACATGCGGCATGTATGCGCCGAAGAGACCGCAAATTGTAGCTTAGAGATCTCAGACAGCGGGGTAGGACATGATACCCGGCAGATCGGTCGATTCACCCTCCGATCGGCTTCCGAGTGCAAATTTAGAAGCCCAGAAGAAGGGCCATGCTCGCTGCGACACCGCGCTTGCAAAGAGCCGTGGTGGCCGGGATGGGAATGTCAATCGAGAGCTGGCGTGTGGTATGACTGTAAGAAAGGAAGTTGGCAGCCAGACACCGTAGCAAAACAGCAGAAAACATTGAGCTGGTGCAGGCAGCCGGGTTCTTGGAAAATAGTATCAAACTGGTTTCGCGTGGAATCGCAAGTACAAGTCGTAGGACGACGGAGAAGCTACATTGTAAAAGTTCCTATGGAGGTCTTTTGGTCGTACGCTCAGCAATCCAGGGCGTTTCAGGATCTAGAGGCATACTTTGGACCCGAGCGATTTATCGCTGCCTCTTCGTATTCGAGAGGTCACAACAGGCCTTTGTGTTCGATGGCTCCAACGAATCGTCTTGCCGTAGCCCCGACACAAAAACGAATAACGTCGCTGGATGTCTGGTTGTGCAAGTTTTTTCATGGCTTCGTTCCAGAGAAGGAACCCATAAATTTCTCGAAGTAGTAATAGCATTGATTGACGTCAGAGTCCAAGATCGCTCGTGTAGTACTGAAAGGATGTTATGGAAAGTAGAGCTTCCCCAGATAGTCAGCGTCGAAGGGAGACGTACCATCTGCCGTGGTTGAAGCAACACCCAGGTATCGGAACCCGGCGACGTATTTGGCGCAGCCTTCCAGCTTGAGTTTTGTCCGACTACGAATTCCACGACGGCTTTCAATTACTAGTATGATGGCTGGTCAGCGGTTCGAGATATTTGTTTCATTCAGCCAAACATGAGAATCCCGGGCGCTCCTTGTACATTTGAACTTGGTATGGATGCTGGGATGTACATTGCGAGTTGCTTCGACGTTTCCGGCCCCCATTCAGCTATCAGTGCTCATCCAAACCCAATATTAGGTCCGTTTATGTCTAGAGACGGATAGTTCTGAGCGAACGACTCGGCAGCCGCCCGCGCCTCGCAGTACAGGATCTGGGATCAGTGCATGTCTGCATCCGGCTAGCGCTACACATTTACGTCATGGCAAGTCGCGTCAACTGGGTACGTAAGGAGAAGTCGCACGTCGAAACACCGACTTTTCATACTCCACACCAGGCACTATGGCCAATGCCATAACATACAGACGCCATTGTTAGTACGGCGTCGGCACTGTTGCTCTCGTGTATCCATCACCCGACAACGCGTTCGTTGAGAAACTGGGATCACGCGCCTCACCTCAGATAGGCATGAGTGCGCCGAGCCGTCCACGGGGATTGAAGTGATGGTTCCATGCGCGTCTCTTCCCCATGTTCTCTCCTATCCTTATGGGCTCCTTCCATCCGCCCATCTTCATCACCAGCCGTCTCGAAGGATTCGTGCAGCGGTTGAGAGTTGATAATTCAAGGTACAAGGTCCACGATTCGGGCCTTTTGCGGAGCATTTCGCAAGCGAGGCGCGACTAACGCAGGTTCGCCAGCGACGCGCTACCCGTACCCCCTACCGACAACGAGTCCATCAGCCGTCGCGGCTAGCAGCCTCACGGCACGCTGCCCGGGCACGGAGAACTGTGCAGAAGCTAAGAAGAAGAGAGAGCCGATCTTTCCAGATGATGCACTCCCGACATCGCGGCACCTCCCAGTATCATGACAAGAAACATTGCACGATCACCAATGGATCTATCCTGCACTGCGCGATGTATCAGAATGTCAATACCCCTACAGCTTAACAGGGCCATTCCATGGACGGAGAGTACGCGAGTGTCAGTCGCGAAGATTTCGAATGCTTCACAGGGTCCATCTATAGCAGCCGTTCAGGAGCCAGGCACGTAACAGCACCCAGGACTATGGTCCAGCCGTGCCACATTCACCGGTTCCACATCGTCAGGCGACCCACGCCATATCTAACCTCGACACGGGAACGAACGTCGGGTGAGGGTCGCCGTACTTTCCTAGCAGCATCCTAGATTACGCCCCAGAAGCTATGCCAGAATGCGACAAAAATCTGTCTCGTGCGGGTCTTTCTGGCGGCTTGTGCTCGACACAGCTGTCAGATTATTTGTTGGACTGATGTGGATACTCGAGAAACCCGGAAGATCAACGATAACAGGTTGATATGCGTCCAATTCTTTCCCTTCTTGAAACCAGGTCGGCTTGTTGCCTCCGCTTGGGTCTGCTTCACAACTATTCGCAATGTCCTGAAGCATATGCATCTTTGCATCGCATCCTGATGTGTTTCCACATGTTCCCTCCTTAGTCCTTCTTTTGCATCTTTTTTGCATACTTCATCCCTTCGCTCCCCACTTCGCGCTCTGGGAAGCCGTGGCTATCAGCGTAAGGGTATCAACATGACTTACTACGGCGACAACGCTCCTGAGCTTGCTGCTTCAGTCATCGCACTGGCAGTTATTGCTTATATTCTTTTCGGATTGCGAGTCTATACGAGACTACACAACAATGCTTGGGGCTTGGATGACTGGAGCATGACAGCTGCAACTGTGAGCCAACCTCGAGGATTCCATACAAGAGAACTCAACTGACAGGAATGACGCAGGTCCCCTTCACTGGCTTGACAATAGCATGCATTGGGGGCGCCTTCAGCGGAGTCGGGGTCCACGACGACAACCTCAACGCAGAAGAGAAAGTTAAAGGGATGGAGGTACGTTTACACCTATCTCTAACTCTGTAGTTCCTTCATGCTAAACCATGTAGTTCTTCTTCTTCTTCGAGGTCTTCTACTGTGCAGCGATCATCCCTATCAAGATGAGCATCTCGTTCATGCTCATCCGCATCGCATCCCGGAGAAAGGCCTACATCTACAGCTTGTACACTGTTTCAGCCATGTTCATCGTCATGAACTTGATTGCGATGCTGTACATCATTTTCCAATGCGCACCAGTGTCGTACGCTTGGGATACCTCGACTCCTGGTGGAAAGTGCAACCCAGCGCAAACACTGGCCGACATATACTACGCGACGACTGCAGTCAACATTGCGACGGATTGGTTTTGCGCACTCCTACCCATACCGCTGCTCTGGAACGTACAGTTGAACCGTAATGCTAAGCTTTCGGTCGGCGTGATTCTCGGTCTCGGTGCATTGTAAGTTTCGCTTATCTCTTGGGAACCAGATCACCATCTAATGCTCCACAGAGCAAGTCTTTCGGCATGCATTCGTCTTGTCTACACTGTTAATCTGACCAATGCGACCGACTACCTTCGTAAGTTCCCATATCCTTCTGTTCCCACCGGGAAAACGTACTGACCAATCCTGCAGATGGTGTATCCAAGGTGATCCTCTGGGGTTACGCCGAGAATGGCGTCGGCATGATCGTAGGATGCGTCGCCACACTTCGTCCCCTCCTCCAGCGCGTTCTCAAACTCGGAAGCAGCGGTAGCTCACATCCCCACACGCCTGCAGCAGGCTACGCGAAACGACCGGTCATAAAGAGTCGTCTGAGTGGAAGAGACGAAGAGTGGGTTGCCCTGGAAGATGGCCAGATGGTCAACATGGTCCATGGGCAAGGGAGTACCGGGAGTGAGGAATACATCCTGCCTGTGAAAGGCGGAGGCATACAGGTTACCAGAAGCGTCGAGCAACGATCAAGCGCCTTGAAAGACTAGGGGTACACCACCCGCAAAAGCGCAAACTGAACACAGTCACGAAAGCCACAACACATTAGAGAACTACGAATTAATACAATCAGAACCAATAGACAAATTCAACAACATACTTCATCAGATGAAGAATCAAGCAGATCTTCGTGCCTACCCTCCAGTGTACAGTACGGCGACGCCTGCACACGCGCGTCCAAGACCACACAAGCAGCATGCCCAGACTGGGGCCTATGGAGCCGCATGATCGTACCGCGGAGCATCGCGGAATTGCGACAGCGAAAAAACGGGTCCACATGAATGAGGCGATCCTCCTCAGTCCTGACTCGGCAGCCAGCCGATCAACTCTCCCCATCCCAACACAACTCCAGGCTCCAAAAAAACAAACGTTTGCCATGTGCCGCCTTGCACTACGGCAATGCCGAACGTGTTTGTCGCGTGGCTTCAACGCTCAG
The DNA here is from genome assembly GCF_024043155.1 of Alternaria arbusti. Classification (NCBI taxonomy): domain Eukaryota; kingdom Fungi; phylum Ascomycota; class Dothideomycetes; order Pleosporales; family Pleosporaceae; genus Alternaria; species Alternaria arbusti. Next base: position 137,971 of record NW_026249971.1, read on the forward strand.
CGCCTAGACGAACGATGACTCGGTTGACTTTCGGGGAAATTGAGGAGCGAGCGCCTGTGGGACTTGGAACGGGCTTGGGCCACGGGTGTTACGGAAGAGCGGCACTGGGGGTCTTTTCTCCCGGGCGTGCGCAATGAGCTTACGACCCATCATGATCAAGAGAAGACTTTAACACCCACCGAGGGCAGTAGAAATACTAATCTAGACATCTTCATTGCACTCAGATTTTGCCGGTACCCATTTTCGATACTAATGTAAACTGCAGGGCACCTCTTCAATCCCTTTCCCACCCGACAGTCGCGATGCCCCGTTGTGCTCGCGCCAATGTGATCGGCAATTGTCGTAGCAATCGCCTATTTTGCGTATTCTGGGAATAGTTGTTCGGACAAAGGGGCGCTGCGACAGTGCATCGAGCGATTCGTAGAGGCTGCGTGGTGCATCGCTCAAGCCGAAGTAGAGGTGTCTGAGGAAGGTGCAGGTGGTGTATTGTACCCGTTCAGCAGCCCCACTGTGTCAGCGTCGGTGCATGTGCTCACATCGAAGTATCGTATATGAGCTGCACAGGTTTGACTCTTGGTTCGCAACGAACTCCTAACAGAGATGGAAGTATAGTTGTCTTTTTCTTGACCAACACGTCAATGATTGGCTGAGTAGCGATGGTTCTGACCATGCAGTCAGCAATCCTACGGTTTGCAATACGCCTTGCCAACGCCTTGATTATCCGCGACATGTTGTAGGTATAAAAGTAACTTCGGAGTAAGCGCTCATTGAAACTCGATTATCCGAAAGTGAAAGCATTACCATCATGACAGACTTCGAAAAGGCGTACGAAAAAGCTATTGAAGACAGGATTCTTCCCGGATACGCTCTTCTCGCAGGCGACAAGAACGGTCCGCACTCATGCTTGGCACAAGGCAACAACCATCTAACGACATGACAGGCAACATCTTGTACTCTGGAGCAAAAGGTGTTCAGTCACTTGCTGAAGGCTCGACACGTCCTTTTCAACTCGATACAATATGCGGGATCGCATCAATGACAAAGCTCATGACTGCAGTGGCAGCCTTGAGGTGCGTCGAGGAAGGACTAATCACGCTTGATGAAGACGTGGCCAAGTACTTGCCTAGCATTGGGAAGTACGGCATCATGACGCGCTTCGACGAAAAGAAGGATGAGGCGGTCACTGTGCCTAACACCACGCCGATCACCCTGAGGCAAGCGTTGTACTAATGCACTAGCTAATGGAAAGCTGACCGGAACAGGATGCTTTTGAGTCACACAAATGGCCACGAGTACGATTGGCTCAATCCTGATCTGGGGAAGTGGCGTGTAAGCCGCGGAGAGACCCCGTCTTGTGGGCCGAGTGTTGAAGAGAAACATACCCTGCCGCTTCTCTACGAACCAGGCACCAGCTTCAAATATGGCCCGGGATCGGACTGGGCCGGCAAGGTCATCGAGAAAGTGTCGGGAAAGAGACTTGATACCGTCATGAAGGAGAAGATCTGGGATCCCCTTGGAATAACAGACATCAGCTTCTTCCCAAGAGAGAGATATGATATGAAAGATCGCTTGGCGAACATCAGCACGCTGAATGAGCAGGGTGAGGGGCCAGCAACAGATGTCGGTGGGTTCGACGTCTTCGTCGATGCCACAGACTGCCTGGGAGGTGTGGGTGCTTTCGCGAGCGCAGAAGCTTACTTTACCTTTCTTCAATCCGTATTGAAGCGCGACTCGAGGCTTTTGAACGACGACTCTTGGGACGAGCTTTTCAAACCGCAGCTCGATGAGAGATGCAAGAAGGAGCTGAACGACTACCTCAAGTCTTCACCTCTTCACACGCAGCTTCTGGGTATGGGTCTGCCTGCGGACATCGAGAAGCAATGGTCGCTCGCTGGAATGATAGCCGAGCAAGGCCAGGAAGGACGCATGAATCCTGGGACATTCTTCTGGGGCGGCGTCCCTAGTTTGACCTGGTATCTCGACTTCGAAGCTGGGGTGTGCGGTGTGGCGTTCTGCCAGGTCATCCCGCCGATGAGCCCGCGCATATTGAAGCTGCATGAATTGTTTCAAAGAGCAATTTATGAGAAGGTGGCCGCCTGATAAGTTGGGGTAAGTATGTTGGATGAGGGGTTGAGTGGCACAGTGGACTGTCGAGAATGCGATGGAGGCAATGGATGGTCTGTGCGCTTATCGATAGGCAGATAAACATGATTGTCCCTTCCGAGCTAATCCCAAGGACTCCATCCATCTTCTCTTTCTACGAAATCCCCTTCAGCAGATCCGACACCGAGCTTTCAGTGTGCAGTGACATCAGTGTCACTTCAAATCTTGGCAGGATGCACAGTTCGAGGCGTTCCCCGCATTACGGACTCAATTGGGGCACGGTCCTGCCAAGCGCTTGCTGCCTGTTGCCTGCCTTACTGCCTACCACTGGCTAGAATTGCACTCAGTATGCGGCAGTGCAATTCCATCACTATATAGTCGAACAAGTCCCCCTCTTATCGAGTGAGCAGAATCACGTTCTCAGTGGTTTTCTTTTACTACTCTTGGCGACCACCACCAAAGCCTATCGTCACACGCCCTTTCTTCAACCAATCTTTTGAACGTACCACCACTCATCCAGTTTATTCATCTGACATAGTCTTCTGAGACTCGGCCATGGCGACATCATCCGGTAGTGTTTTCGGGGCGACGCTCAAGACCATCACGACCACCAAGCTCGAAGAGCTTGCCAAGCAGCGCGCAGTCTTCGAAGAAGAGTATGCTGCACTGATCACCGCCGCGAAAGCCGAAGCAGACCCACTGAAGCGCGTATGTCTTCTTCTCGATGGCTCGAAAACCTGTTTGGGCTTCCAGACGGAGAAGAAGACCAAGGATGGACGAGTCGGTCGAGTCATCAGCGGAACATCCAGGAACCTTCGTCTCGAGACTGATCTCAAGAACCTCGATCGCTTCTTTGAACAGGCCCGCTTCGATCCCTCTGTTTCGAACAAGGTCCTCTCAGATTGGGAACAGACCCTTCTACAGTATCTTTCCGTTCAATCGACCAAGTACCAGTACGCCGACCTCTACGGCAAGCTCGTCACTGAGTGGCTTTCTTCTGAAAAGTCTGCAACAGACGATGGCGATGTAGAAATGGGCGAGAGCTTCGAAGAAGTGCCTGGTGCGAAAAAGCTGGCGTCCCGCGCCGCATGGGAGAAAGACGTCTTCCAAGCGGCCGAAGTAGACGAGCAAGCACTGAGGTCGTATCTTGATGAGTTGTTCCAGGCGAACAAGAAAGATAGCTCCGCTGCCATTCGCGAGCTGCGCAAGACAGTCGAGAACTTCGAGGCTAATCTGAACTATTCGACACCGTTCGACCCCCACAGCCTTCGCTCGACCATTGAAGGTCTTCTGAATTCTGATCTGCTTTCGAACGAGAAGCGAGAGGCGCTCAGAGACTTTCTCGATAATGGTAAGTACCCGTATCGTGTGAAAATAGCCAGTAGCTAATAGTACCGTAGATGTGATACTCGCGGAACTGTGCGACATTCTCAACGTGCGCATGGCATCTCTCGATCGCTGGTCTTGGGGACCGTATGTTCTACTAGAGCAGCGAAGGAAGATCAATGGCGACTTCTCTATCCATTTCGATCCGGACCTTCTTCAGGCAATCTTCCTCCATTATGTCGGTGTGAAATGGTAAGTTGAAGTCATCGTAAGACATGAACCCGCAAGTCCTGACTGCAGAACTTCTAGGTCCGTCTTCTTCAAGTCCGCATTCTTGGATATGCACAAGCATCAAGCTTGGCCGAGAAACTACACAGAGGTTCCGAAAGATGACCGTTTGCGCCGATCGTACTTCCTGGGTGATAAGGGTGCGAGTACCCAGTCCAGTGTTGAGAAGAAGCGGATGAGTATGCACCACAATCGGTATCTCGCCCACCAATTGCTGGACTACCCCACGCAGCGACTCGAGGCCGTAGATGGCGAAGAGGAGGCAGAGTATGGAGACTACGTAGCCAAGAAGCGCCGGAATAACGGACAGCCGGATGGGGCTCGAATGCGAGTTCAGTCTATGTCGTTACCAGCTCGGTCTACATCAGGACAGCAATCAGTACAGCAACCAAGTGGGGGACGTACGAAGCAGACAGCAAGAATTGCTTCTCAAGGTGCCGGCTTGTTCGGGTCTGCTGCACCCGCCCAACGTGCTGGCGGGGGTTACGCGAGCGCCGAGGTCGATGAGGGAATAGAGGACGACAGGGACTCGTACGACCGCGACGATGAAGACTACCGACGCCGATCCAAGAAACCCATGGAAGCAAAGCAAGGCCTACTTCATCTTTTGTCCACCGAGATTGTTCTGAACACAAGACTGCACGGAGAACTGACCTGCTTCTCTACGACTTTTGACTCGTGGAATCCACTACTGCCACATCAGACCATTTATACGGTCCTAGACTTCCTTGGCGTCTCGGATAGGTGGAAGAAGTTCTTCGAGCGATACCTTCAGGCACCTCTGAAGTTCAATGACGACCCATCCGCTGAGCCGCGTTTACGCCGTCGAGGCATGCCAGGCTCACACGCTCTGAGCGATACTTTGGGGGAGGCAGTGTTATTCTGCTTGGATTACGCGGCGAACCAAGCCGCCAGCGGGCCAGATCTATACCGTCTTGGTGATAACGTCTGGTTCTGGCACAGGGACTACAACACGTGTGCCAAAGCCTGGGCAAGTATCGTCAAATTTGCAGAAGTTACGGGAACCAAGGTCAGCCTCCTAATGAACTCTGCTCACGTTGATTCGACTGACGATAATTCTAGCTTGACCACAAGAAGACAGGCAGTGTTCGCATCTCACGCGACTTCGATGCTGAGATTGACGATCGACTTCCGGAAGGTGAGATTCGATGGGGATTCTTGCAGCTCGATCCAAAGAGTGGCCAGTTCAAGATCGATCAAAAGATGGTTGATGGTCATGTGGAAGAGTTGCGTACGCAACTGCAAGGCAAGATGAAAAGCGTCATCGACTATATTCAGGTCTGGGTAAGTAATTTAACTCTATCAATGCTATATCAGCATAGCTAACCACTGAGAACAGAACTCGTATGCGGCTACCTTCTTCAGCTCTAACTTCGGGACCTCCTCCAACTGCTTCGGTCGCGAACATGTCGATATGATGCTCGCCACCCATCGCCATATCCAAGATAGCATTTTCCCCGATGGCAGCATCGTACAGCATCTCAAGACGATGATCAAAGAGCGATTTTCTGTTGAAGATGTGCCAGACGGATTCCTCTTCTTCCCGGTCGAGCTTGGAGGTCTTGATCTGAAGTCTCCATTCGTTGGACTCTTACAAATCCGAGACTCAGTCAAAGAGAACCCGTACGATTTGTTGGATGAGTACGAAGAGAACTTGTACGATGATTACGTCACTATAAAGCGCGCATTTGACAAGGGTATCCGGCATAATGTGCGCCGCAGTTTCCAAGACGCGAACTGGAAGCCTGACGACCCCAACATGTTTTTATCCTTTGAGGAGTTCACTAAGTATCCCGAGACGTTCGCTCCCATGGGCAAGGCGAACTTAACGGAAGTCTATAAGACGCTGCTTGAGCGCCCAAAGGAAAAGCCCATCGACGACAGTGAACAGGTCCTGCAAGCGCTGGAGCAGCTCGAGGACCGTCATGACAATTTACGTGGTATCACCGCAGACTGGTATACTATGGATGCCTACTGGAAGTGGATCGCACAAATGTACGGCCCGGACATGATTGGTAAGTTCGGTGGCCTCAATGTCGTTGACTTCGGACTGCTGCCGATCGGTATGGTGTCCATGTTTCGGCAGAGGCGTACCAAGTGGCAGGGTTGAGCGCAGATGAAGCACTGGAGCTGTTCACGATTCCTTACGTATGTAGCGCAATGAAATCATTTGGTAGACACGTCAATCAGGCGACGAACCACACCGACTCGTCAATCTTGTGCAAGGCTGACGTGCGTCTGGTACCGCGCCCTAGCGTCTTTCCCCGCACCCGCTCCTCGGGCATGACCTCGACACTGATCTTCCTTCTTATATAACTTGGACAGCACTACTGTGCTTGTAGCTTTGTATCTACTGAAATGTGTTACCCGCGCAACGTACTTTGTCATGGCATAGCCTTCTGGTGCGCCTTGTACCCGCGAATATGTTGTACGCCGACAGAACCCCAGCGGGACAATATCGACGTCCATAGATCGACTAACAGTAAGTTGCATATCCTCAGTCCAGTTTTTACCAAGCTATCGGAACATGACTACGCATTGCGATGCTTATTTGAACGACTGAGACCCCCTGGTGTCTTCGTTGTGTCTCGCCCAGCGATCAGCATGAGCACCGAAGCCTTCTACAACGCACAATAGCTCAAGAGGGCAATGCGGGATCAAATGGACATGAAACACAAGAAATGCGCTCCCGATCGTCTAGTAAAGCTGACCGTGTGCAGTATAGAGACGTGCCACGGCTCTTGTCCGGTGGAGTTGAGCACCCCCACAACGCCTCCCGCATCCACACGTCTCCATTGATGCCCCCGAAAGTCTCAGCAGAAACTGCGCAACCTTTCCTTCTCCAGTGGGAAGGCACTACGAGTTCTCTAGACTGACGCTATGGAGCGACTACCCGACAGGCGGCCACACTGTGTCGGCAGTAACCCGGGTGGTGTTCATGCAAGCTGTCAACAAGGAACCAACCAGCCAAAGGCGACTTTCCGACGGCCCCAACGATGCGCATCACTGAGCAATGATATGGGGTTGTTGGATTGTTAGTTAACGCTAGCAAATGACGTTATCGGCAGGCCTCTCGGCACCACCTCAAGACAAGGAAAGTGCCATGATGCGCGAAGGAATTAGCGAACCACCTCATCCTCAACGAGCCAAATTCCCCACGCTTTGCATCACTCAACGAGGGCTATCGATCCGACTTATGGGGTGTACAACTCAATAAATAAGACGTTGGGTACCCTTTACTCGCAAACTTTGACTTTTCATCTGCCCCTCCTTTGGAAAATTACAGACCATGTCTGTCATCGACACTACCAAGGACCTTTCGGCACTTTTCACGAAACAGGTCCAAGCTACCCCGGATCTGATTGCTTTGGAAGACGAAAAGCATACATACACATATCAGGAGCTCCACGACAAAGTCGCTGCCCTCGCCGACCGGCTGCGGGGTCATGGCGTCGGCCGTGACAGCTTGGTAGGTGTCCTGTTGCCGCGATCCGCCGACTATGTGATCGCCTGTCTAGCAGCCCTACGGGCCGGCGGTGCATTTTTGGTCCTGGAATTGGCCTACCCTCCCGACCTCCTTGCGGATGTTCTAGAGGATGCTCAACCTACCGTCGTGGTTACTATCAGCGCCGAAGTCGGCAAGATCAAGGGAAGCACTCCGCTTGTTGTTCTGGATGAAACCAGTTCAACTACTAACGGCCAGGTGAGCGAGTCAGAGTTGAAGCCACTGCCCGAAGAGACCGATTTGGACCGCTTGGCCTTTGTTGCGTACTCTAGTGGAACGACTGGCAAGCCGAAAGGCATCGCCAACCCACACCGAGCGGCGGTTCTCTCATACAACCTTCGATTTGGACTCTCAGACATACAACCAGGCGACCGCGTGGCCTGCAATGTGTTCTTCGTTTGGGAAATTCTCCGCCCGCTGTTGCGAGGTGCGACTGTCGTTGCTGTACCGGACGAGGCCAGCTATGACCCGCGCATGCTGGTGGACCTACTCGCCTCGAAAAAGATCACAGAGACTCTTTTCACACCAACACTCTTCTCTGCCGTTCTTGCACGTCACCAAGCGCTGGAGACGCGCCTGCCAAACCTGAAGACTGTTTGGCTTAACGGCGAAGTTGTGACCACCGACCTCGCACGTCGTGGTATCAAAGCTCTACCTAATACCCGTCTACTCAATGTGTACAGCGCATGCGAGACTCACGAGATCGCTTGCGGCGACATTAAGGACATGCTCGAGAAGCTGGACAAGGATGCTGCCTACTGCCCTGTAGGACCACCGCTCATTGACAGGAAATACATCTATATCGTGGACGAGAGTGGCCAGAAAGTGGACGAAGGAGAAAACGGCGAGCTCTGCGTAGGTGGACACTTGCTTGCTCGAGGGTACCTTAACCGCCCCGAGACCACCGCTAAAGCTTTCATCCGGAATCCTTACAGCTCGAAGACCGGTGCTCGCATGTACAGGACTGGTGATAAGGCACGTCTTCTATCGAATGGCTTACTTGAGATCACTGGACGTGTTGGCGCAATGATCAAGATCCGCGGATACTCCGTGGTACCAGGAAAAGTTGAGAGCGCAATTCTCAACCACTTGGCAGTCAGCCACTGCGCTGTCGTACCTTTCGGTGAAGGTATCGACCGACAATTGGTTGCGTACATTGTGCGAGACAAGGAGGCGTCTGCAGAACGTCCAGAAGTCGAGATTGATCGAACAGGCCGTAGCTCGACCGCCAGGCGCATGCTGATGGCCTACCTTGCCCATTACATGATACCTGCACTCTGGGTCGAGATGGATAGTCTTCCAAGGAGCGATGTGTCTGGAAAGGTCGACCTCAAGGCACTTCCTCCTCCTAGGCCTGCATCCCCCACAGGAAGCGCACGCAAATTTGAGCAGAGCCCCATCTCCATCGAACAGATCACCCAGATCTGGGCATCTATACTGAGCATCAGCCCAAGCTCCATCACTCCTGAATACAACTTCTTCGATCTCGGTGGTCACTCACTGCTACTTGCCGATCTCGCCGCGCGTCTGTCGAACACTTTTGGATTCAGGGTGCCTGTCGCACGCCTCGCCACTCCAGCAACACTCAATGGTCATCTCGATACCGTCCGAGCTATCCGGGATGGCCACACCGCCGAAGTCCAGGAGAATTTGCCCGCCGTTCTGCGAGCAGACTCTGTACTAGACAAGGAGATCCAGCCAAAAGACGCCAAGATGTGTGCGCTCAAGGATGCGAAGACTGTTTTACTCACTGGTGTCACTGGATTCTTGGGCGCGTTCCTTCTCCGAGATCTTCTTGAGACTACATCTGCCCAGATCGTCTGCATGGTCCGATTCGCCGATTCTTCGCAAGACGATATACCCGCTGGTATTGCTAGGATACGTAGGAACTTGCTGGACTTTGGTCTGTGGAGCGACAATATCATGGAACGTGTCGAAATTCTTCCAGGAAACTTGTCACGTAAACGATTCGGTCTCGCTCCAGACACATTCAAGGCCTTGGCTGACCGTCTCGACGTAATCGTCCACGCAGCAGCCACCGTCAACTTGGTTTACCCTTATGCTGCGCTGCAGAAACCCAATGTTGGTGGTACAAGAGAGGTTCTTCGTCTCGCTGCTCAAGGCGGTGCTACCGTACAGTACATCTCTACCAACGGAGTACTTCTGCCTGCCAAGGGTCGCGAAGGATGGTCAGAAGATGCCATGCTGGAGGTCGATGATGTTACCAAGCTTGCTGATGGTTACGGCCAGACTAAGTGGGTTGCTGAACAGCTCGCTTTAGAGGCTGGCCGAAGAGGTCTTCCCATCAAGATCCACCGTCTTGGAACCATTAGCGGTCATAGTGAGACAGGTGCTGCCAACGCATGGGATCTGTTGACAGCCATGATTGTCGAGTCGATCAGAATCGGCTACTACCCTGATGTCAAGGGCTGGCGCGCAGAGATGACTCCTGTCGACTTCGTCAGCAAGGCTATAATGCATCTTAGCAACCAAACCGAGACCGACCAGACGATGTTCCATATTGGAGACCCTGACCCAGTCGACATTAGCAAGGTCTTCGAAGATCTCAGTGCACTAGGTTACCCAACCCAGCCGATGGAATTCGAGAAGTGGACTAGCCTCTGGGACGACAAGCGAGGTTCTGCCAAGGGTGGTGACGGAGCTTTCACGATCGATATTCTCCGAAGCGGTATGCCCAGCGTCGAGTTTCTGAGAGATGTGGTGGTGCTCGATAACGCGAAGACCAGGCCGCTGCGCCTCGCAGTGGAGCGCCCGAAGGTGGACCAAACACTGCTTGAGACATACACACGACATTGGTATGCACGTGGCTGGCTTCCAAAGCCGCCCGCGCACCAGGATGCTGCTGGCGGCTCTGCCAGGCTTCCACGAAGAGGTCCTCTTTTCGGTAAGGTTGCCGTAGTTATGGGCGCATCATCCGGTATTGGCGCTGCCACCGCCACTGCTCTTGCCAGAGAGGGTTGCCACGTTGCCCTCGCAGCACGCCGGATCGATGCCCTTGAAGACCTCAAGAAACGCCTCGTGATCCGCGAAGGCAAGGTCATCACGCAAAAGACTGATGTCACCGACAAGGCTCAGGTCGAGGCACTCGTTGCCGCAGCAGAAAGCCAGCTTGGACCCGTCGATATCTTCGTGAACGTCTCGGGAGTCATGTACTTCACCATGATGGCCAACACATACACCGATCAGTGGAACCAAACCGTGGACGTCAACTGCAAAGGTCTCCTCAACGTCATCTCGTCCATCGTACCCTCGATGCTCAAGCGCGGAAAGGGCCACCTTCTCGCTATCTCCTCGGATGCTGGGCGAAAGGTCTTCCCAGGTCTCGGCGTCTACTCCGCATCCAAGTTCTTCGTCGAAGCTACACTGCAAAGCTTGAGGCTCGAGACTGCGGGAACTGGGCTGAGAGTTACTGCTGTACAGCCAGGAAACGTGGCGACGGATCTGCTCGGTATGAGTACAGATCAAGAGGCTTTGAAGAAGTTTGGTGAGCCAACTGGCGCGAAGGTACTGGATCCAGAGAACGTTGCTGAGTGTATTGTGTATGCGCTCAAGCAGCCGGATCACGTCTCTGTGAATGAGGTGCTTATTGAGCCGAGAGATGAGCCTATCTAGACGAAACTGTGTGTAGAGAGTTCGATACAACGCCGATATGAATCATGATGGAGCCGTACAGCAATGAAACTTTGACGGACTTGTAGAGAATTATCTGTGCCCACTGCTTTCGTTTAAAGAAACGTGAGATCAACCATGTACAAGAGTATGATGAACCTCATTATCTTGTTGTCAGATTCATTCTTGAGACGCACTATCACAGCCATCTTCGTACCATCGCAAACCTCTTTAACTAAGCCGCTGGGCTAAGCACAAAAGTCACCATGCTCCTCCCCGGCACCTGCGCACTAACACTACCCCCATCCGCCGCCAACGTCGCCACAATCTCATCGCAATCATGCCCATTATCCGTAATCCACGCCTTCGCAGCCGTAGCAACAAAATCACTCACCTGAACCGTAACGGCACCCGTCATCGTCCCTCCTTGTATAACCTGCACCGCCAAACTCCCATCCACATTCCTAAACGCACTAACCCGACTTCCACTCGGCCCACCACTCGCACCTACCCTCACAGCACCCGGTCGCACATGTCTACTCCAATTCGCGAATGCCCAGAGACGTTTACTCGGTATGACAGATGTTTTGTCATCCGAGATACGGATCAGCTTGCTATTTGTTGCGCCGCCTTGGACGCCGATCCAGTATAAATATGCGGAGGCATTGGCGGTTGTGAGCGCAGTGTGGATTTTGTTCGCCCAATTTAGGCCCTCGCCTGCGCCGTTGTTGCTGTAGAAGACTGTTGTCCATGCGCCTTGGAGATCGGCGTTCTCGGTTTGCCAGACGTGGTGGGGGGTGTTTATTGGGCTGTTGGGTTGGGATGTGTAGGAACTAGATGATGGTCAGTGTGCGGTTTTGGCGTTTGGGTGGAGGACTTACTGTGCGGTGATCGTACCCAACAGACTGCTCACGCTACTTAGTGCATTCATCATACTCTGCTGACTACTCCATCCCTCGGCGTCACAGCACGTAACCTTTACGCTCGTAAAGTTCGCTTTGTCGAGTGTTGGTCGCAATACTTTGATGAAGTCTGCGGCTTGCTGCCCGTTGCTCCTCATGCTGGCATAGCTTGTCGTAAGATCTGGTTCGTTCAGGAAACCCAGATGCGTGATGTCCACCCCGATGTTCTTGTAGTAAGTGATGTACTGAACCAGATAGTTGGCGTACGCTTGCTTCCAATCCCCGCTCGAACAAGTGGCGCCGGAAACCCCACAAAGAGATCCCCCATTTGCATCGTTGTTGTTCGTTTTCATGTATCCTGGTGCCGACCACGCATTTGCATATACAGTGCGCAAGCCATACGTCTTCACTGCTTCGGTGCTAACCCAGACTTGGCTGTTGTCATTGCCGTCAAACACATATTTCGGTGTCGCATTCGGACCACCGGGATTTGTGGGTTGAATGGAAACCATGTGATCGCTGCTCGAATCCGGAGATGAACCGATGCCATTTCTCAAGATAGAGAAACCAGCACCGGATGTGCGGTTAAAGAGCAGGTCAAGGGCGTAGCGTTGGAGTGAGGGCGAGAGGGCATGCATCTGGTTCGCGCGTTGAAAGGTCTCCGATATGCCGAAGCCATCTATGGTCTGGTAGGTTTTGGTCAAGTCGACGGTGACAGTGGAGGATTGTCGGGGTTGTAGGGATGCGTGTGCACTCGCGAAGGTCGTCAGCGCCAGGACGAGATAGCTGGAGAGCGCCATGACTGGAGTCTGAGGTAATTTGGTCCCTTGAGATACACCTAGGGAGCTTCGCAAACGACTGACATGCCATGAATCGCAGTAGGTGAAGCTTTTGTATAAGCATCGTCTCCATTTAGCCTTTATCCATGTTAAAGGGAACGCCGCAGGGATGATATTAGTTAGCAGCCCCACAATGGCTTCAAGATTAAGCTTCCTGTTCATCCAGCATACGAAGATCATCTGTGAGCTGCTCCCCGCCATCAGGGTAAGATCGAGCAGCAATGTCGCTGTGAGTGGTGGAATTACCCGGTGCTTACCTCCGTAAAGTACTATAGCTCTCATATATAAATCTCCGAGAAGCGACCTCGAGAGATTGAGCCATATCTTGAGCGGTAACACCCCCACAATGTTTACTCAATGCCGGTACCCATGTACGATTTCCCTGGGAACTATCTCTTTCTGAACATTACACAGGGCATGGCCCCAGAATCAGTTGCGTTGCTGCATCTGAAAATCGCTGGGGTCAATGATCAAGATGTTCCTACTCGATACGAGATCGTCATGTTGTTGCACGTCGGTGCCTCACCGATCCTTTATACGTGGTACGTGACCGGGAAGCTAGGCGGAACGCGGGAATGCATGTTGGATCGCGCCGGAAGACGATAGACAGGCCATCGAGCATGTCCATAGTTGTGTATCGATACATCTAGTGTGTTACCGACCTTGCAGAACTGGTGCTTAGCCGTCGTGATGTTGAGGAGTGATGAGGCCTCATCCAGGGTCGAGGCTGTCGCATGCAAGCCACGCTAGTGTCTTGGCAGTCGTCAATCCAACATTTCGCGGAGGAGCGACTGCCCTCACAGCAACAACAACCCACCATGGCCGACCTAGCAAAAGTAGACGAAGTAGCGCCCGCACCCGAAGCCCCTCAAAACGTCGAAGAGGAGGTTACTACCGTATCCGTACCGCCGAAAGTCGAAAAGGCCGAAGCATCAGACACCATGAGCGCGAATGGAGCGGCAGCGCAAGATGCGATCACAGTCCACGAAGCTGCGTCGACGCAAGATAGCTCTCTCAGTGCAACTACAAACCCCGACCCGAAAGCTGCCCTCGCTGCGCGAATGGCCCGCTTCAAAGCGCTCCAAGCAGCCAAAGTAAACGGGCGTAAAGAGACAGAGCGCGAGGTTCGCGACGCCGAAGACCGCAGTTCTCGCCTCGCGCAAATTTCCAAACTTGGTGCTTTGAACGAAAAGGCCTCGTACAAACTCCTCAAATCCGAAGACCCTGATTTCGAGCGCAAGAGGAATTGGGACTACACAGTTGAAGAGAGCGAGAGCTGGGACAAGAGGCTCAAGAAGAAGTCAAAGAACCGGGAGGGAGTCGCGTTTGCGGACTACAGGAACGAGGCGAACAAGGTGTACAAGAGGCAGATTGGTCAGATGAGCAAGGTTGATCTGGAGGCGTATGCCGAGGAGAAGGCAAGGAAATTGCAGTCGCAAGTATCCTCCGGACTCCTACAACTCGTCGAAACGGATGCCGGGGAAATCTACACCGTCGACAACCAAGGACGCATAAATACACCAGTCGACGAAGCGTACAGCCACGATCACAAGCCATCGAAGGAAGCCGTGGACAGACTAGTAGAGGATCTAGAGAAGGGCGAGCGCGCCAGGTTGAAGGCCAGGGCAGCGAGAGGCATCCGCGACTCAGAGGATATGGGCGATGTCACGTACATCAACCAGAAGAACAAGCAGTTCAACGACAAGCTCTCGCGCTTCTACAACAAATACACGAGCGAGATACGGGACAGCTTCGAGCGAGGAACGGCGATATAACCGGGGCGAGAAAACGATACTGTACTTATACCCTGGCATTGTGCTCCCAAGGGCCGGCGTTATTTGATGCGAAAAGGCATTGGGGATTTGGCGTTATTACTATTACGTTACGGCACACACTTTCATCATAGATACGGCTGAGGACGTTGATTTAAGTCTGAAATATACTCGTATTCCTGGATATCATGCGCATCGCTCTACATCATACTACTCAACACCCTATTCACGTCCTGACCCGGCTCAGGCTTCTTCATCGCCTTGCTCGTAGCCGTATGCTGCGAGAACTCGAGTCTTCCCTTCCGTCTCTTTGGCTTGCCATCTACCTCTTGTACCGCGGCTGTTGCCTCAGTCGCTGCATTATCACCATCGACATCCTCTCCTCTCTTTCGCCTTGTAGCCTCAATACCACTAGCCATCTTGCCTCTCTCCACGTTCTCCAAGAACGCCTTGTTCTCCTTCTTGCCCTGCGAAATCTCGAACCTGAGTCTTGCCGCGCGCTCTGCGTTCTCGTTCTGGATCTGCTCGACCAGGTTGTGCCACTTAACGCCGCTCAAGTACCGGATATTCCACACTTCGTCATGCCACCTGCCCCTCTTCTTGCCGCCCATTGTTTGCGCATTCAGGTTCTCGGCAACGAACTTGGCGTCGCGCTTGTGTAGGAATTCGACCCAGCCGTCGAGGAAGAGCTTGCGACGCGTGCCGCCGTTGCGCAGGCGCTGGGTGCGCGATGTACTGTCCTCTGGGGTGAGGAATATGCGGCCTACGGCGCCGTAGGGTGTTAGGAGGGAGCGCATTACGGCTGGCTTCATGAAGGGCGGGACGCGCGAGAGGTATATAACGCCGGACTTGTCTTTCTTGAGTGATGAGGGTGGCAGAGCCTTCCCGAGTTTCGTGGTCTGTAACCTCATTTCAGAGGGAAGGGACGCAGCGAGTTTCTCGAGATGTGCTAGTTCGGCGCTCTTGGAGGCGAAGCGCTTCGGTGCGTGCTGCTCATCTTCGTCTTCTCCATCTTCGGCATCGTCTTCGTTGAAGTCTTGTTCTTCACCATCTTCCAGTTCCTCCGCATCGCCCTCGGAGTCGGAGACGTGATCTATTTTTTGCCGCTTTGATGTGAGTAACATGCGCGCTCTGCTCTCCTCCTCGGAGTCATAGCCTCTCTCCTCATCTTCGCTTTCCTCAACGTCGAGGTATTCGTTTCGTTTGCGCGTCGCCATTGTTGCGCGGGAAGTACTTGTTTTACGGATAGCAATATGATAGACTCTTATCGGAGTACGTAATCGTCTTTCGATCGGGAAACGCCTGTCGTGACGTGGATATTCGGACTGTATACGGGCGCGTTCGTTCGCTCGAAACTTTTGCGGAGAAGTCGCGGAGGTCAACTTTTGGGTGGGGCCTGACCTAGCGCCTTGGCACTTTGTCGCGCAACTCATCTGCCAGCCTCCATCACCTTTTCACATCCACACCGACCACACCCACCAACTAACTCACCTGCCCGCGCATCACACCTTGCTCGCAATCCTAGCGAAGAACACACCTACTCGCGCGTCACAACTTTCTCGCAAACCCACCAACAACTTCACCTACCTGCACACACTCCACACCTCTCGCAGCCATGGGAGGAGATCTCAATTTGAAGAAGTCGTGGCATCCCCACTTGCGCAAGAACCAGGAAAGAGTGTGGAAGGAGGAGAAGTCTGCGCTCGAGGAGCGCAAACTGATCGAGAAGTTGCGCAAGGAACGTGAAGAAGAAGCGGCAATCGAGCAGCTGCAGAGACTGCAAGCTGAGAATGGCGGCAAGGTCGTACAGCGAAGGGTTGACTGGATGTATTCAGGCCCGAGTGGCGATGCCGGCGTCACAGAGGAGCGCGAGGGCTACCTTCTGGGCAAACGCAGGATCGACAACCTGCTGAAGTCGAATGATACACAAAGCCTTCAGAAGGGCGCTGCTGTCGGCATCGACGCCGCCACGGCCGACACGAATGCGAACACTGCTCGCGACACACAGAAGAAAGTCCTCCAGGACCCGCTCCTCATGATTCAGAAGCAGAAAATGGAGATGCAGTTGAAGGCCATGAAGGACGCGCAGAAAGAGGCTAAATACGCCGAAAAGCGCGAGAAAGAGAAGGAGCGAGAAAAGAAACACAAGAACCGGGACAGGGAGCGGAGTCGGGAACGCGAGCACAAACACAGCAGTCGGCGTCACCGATCGCGGTCGCCACGTAGGAGAGAAGACCGAGAAGATCGTCGCGATCGCGACAGCCACCGTGACAGCCATCGTAGACGCTCGAGATCCCGCTCACGATCACCATACCGCAAACACAGCAGCCGACGAGACCGCACTCGGTCACCACGCCGGAGGGAGGATCGCGGCGATCTTCGCGACCGCGACACATACCGACGACGGGATCGTACACCACCGAGAAAACAAGTTGAGAGACACGTCGAGAAACAAGTCGATGATACGGAAGCCCGTCAGAGCGCTGCTGACCGCCTAGCTGCAATGCAAGCAGAGGCGACATCACTAGAGGAGCAGCGGGCCGAGCGTGTTCGACTACAAGAAATCAAGGATGCAGAGGAGGAAGAGAAGCACAAGAAGAACATGGATGGAGGACGCCGCTTCATTTCGAGTGTGCGTGGGCAAGCCTCAAACATGGATCTGGGAGATGCGATCGCTCGTGGACGGGGTAACCTGAGGGCAGAGATTGATACTTAAGTTTTAAGGGCTTGGAGTAATGTGCTTATGATGAATAGATAGTAAATTGATACCCTAGTCTTTCTCGCTAGACTTGACTCCGCCCTCACTCCCTGAGATCGGGAGACTGATACCACCCCGACTACTGATTAGTGTCTTTCGTCGCTCGATGCTCTCTGGTCTACTATCCATGACTTCGCTCAATTGTCCCAGGCCTTCAATCCGCCTTTGGAACCTACTTAAGTGTTGCATCCTACAATGCGAGGTGGTAGCAGGAATATCCGACAAAGAGGCCTGTAATAAGCAAAACAATCTTTAAGTGGGCGCTTTACCTAAGGATAACAAGTTCGGCAAAAAAAAGAGTCATAGTATTCTGCTATAGCGACGGTGTATCTGTCAACCACAAGGCCAATATCTACGAAGGAGAACAAAACAGTCAAAGAAAGAGGTGTGACATCCCGAGTGACTTGGCGCCTGCCTGGCCTTTCTCCACCCTGTTGAAACGCAATCTATCTCAGCGAGCTTCCTTTGCGGTGTTCGACTCGACACCCCGGCTGCGCTTTCACAAACCACTGTAGACAACAGCAACCGCAAGGCTCATTACAAGAGCAGCCAGACTCGGTGAGCTCGCCGCTGCCGCAGACTTGGCGTCAAGCCGCTCAAGGCAGTAAGTGACACTGTAGCTCGAATTTTGACCGGTAGGTGCGCAAGCGAATGGAGTGTCGTATCCGTATTCCTTGGTCTCACATGAGGGCTTGTTCTGCTCGAGCTCGTCCATCTGGTCTTTGGTATACAGGGCATTGCCGACTATGACTGGACCAGTGCAGTTCAAGGGGTTTCCGATGACACCGAGCACGATGCTGAGGAGTTTAGCTGGGAGGGCTTGCGGTCCGGGGAGTGCGGCAGCGACGGCGGCTATGCCTTCCACGAAATCTAGTGAAGTATTAGCAGCGATGGGACATGTGTCGATGTACTGCTTACTGAAAGCCAATTCCTCATCCTCATCATCGGTGTTCAATCCACCGATAGCCACGGACAGGTTCGAAGCAGCATCGGGAACATCGATCTCCTGCGTGTACTTAACGGTGTCATTTGCCGCAACAATAGCATCGGCTTCAACTTCGCCAACAAGCCAAGAGTTCTTGATGGTGTTGCTGCCTGTCGTTGAGGCGATGGCGAGAAGCAGGTCGTCTTCTTGCAAGTCACGGGTGACCCCGACGTGTACTTCCTGGATGGTGAAACTGAAGCGGACGGCGATGGCGACGTTTGCTAGGAGCAGGAGGGATAGCAGTGCTTTCTGTAGTGTGAAGGAAGACATAGTAAAGAAGGCAGGAGGGTATCAATCCCAAGAGAAATGAACTGTAGGCGTTGGAGGGGACTTGACTGGGAAACTCCAGCTGATGTCGATAGATTTCAGGAAGCGAGGATAGTCTCAGGCTGGATTTCGCTCCATCGTTGCGAGCACAACGCCCTACTTATGTTCGTTTGTTCAGCCTGACCTGCAGGATGAGTATGTTAAGACTCAGTCCCATGGGGGTCGGATTTGCCGACCGCACATTCGTGACAGAGCAGGGGAAAGCGAATGTGAGGTTTACTCGAGCCTCTTGCGGCCATCAAGAGGCACTGTGCATGCATCTTTACCAATCAACGATGCTGGCCCCCCAATATCACATAGCATAGCGTGCTGATGGTGTGATGAAGAGACATCGCCGGAATTGTAACGATGATCAAAGCTCATGTTGACTTCGACGCCGTGGCTTTGGGGCCGAGTCATTATGCACAGGTGCCAAGTGCGTATTCTCGCCTGCGATGTGTATGCCATGAGCATCTGGAGTCCATTTGAAGTCGGTCCTTCTAGAGTACTTGAAGTGGTTGATGTGATCTGGCCGACAGCTTGTATAGTCCGAGAAGCTTCCTTAACAGGAATTCCGTCCATCTTTGACGAGTCTGAAGCCATTGGCGTTGGATGCTGCGGCGGGTCGGAATACCTCGATTTTCAGCCTTGCTGTGCGGTGCTTTCTGCGCCAAGGAAGAATTGCTGACACCGCCCCCATACAGGTCAGGAAGTAGAACTGAATAGAGCAAAGTGCTTCGTATCTATGCTACACCCAGCATCTAGCCTGACAGGGTACTCTAGCGTTTAGCATCATTCGCGGCAGACTAGCTTAAGCGGAGTAGGATTGCTAGCGATTGCGGCCTCAGCCTTGTGAGCCGCAACATGAACTCAGACCGATGTGCCGGGAATAGCTGACTAGTCAGATTATGTTCTTGGTGTTCCACAGTCAGCGCTAGCCCATCTATGGCAGGTACCAGGCTGAGGGAGCAACTGTCTCTAGGTAACATGGACGCATCCGGCGATGCTGAGAAGGTATACCATGACGCCACACGCAGTGAGCCGAATTTCCAAGCCGTTTTGATGAATGACTGCTGTTAGACACTTGTTCGGCATATGCAAGACCGGGCACTAGAAGTACGGCGACAAATCTGGTGGACTTCTGCTCCTCAAAATACCTTGGTGCAGGCGGCACGTGCTTTGTTACCACAAGAGTAACAAGCATAACCAACTTCGTCCTTGTCAAGCGATCAACGCCAGATTGATTTCAGTGCATCTAATCTGCATAGCTGGCATCTTGAAAGCGGGTCCTCGACCGACCGTGTGGCCCGTGGCTGCAGCGCCCGGAGCTACCAAGAACTATAAATATGTTTTCGTGATGAGAGAGGCAATAGGGCGCCATGCCCGGTGCCGGAGCTTTCTAGCATAATGAATGCGATGTCAAGTAGCGTATCACACGCAGATGACGCTGATGCTTGTGCCAACAGCCAGGATGAGGCTTTGGTGGCCTAGTCTCTCGATGTCGTATTGTTGATGAGAGGAGGGGTATGAAAGGATTGTGCGAAGTGGCTGTAAGAAGCGCTGGAAGTTTCATATCCGCACATCTCCGCAGACTTGAAATCGCTGAAGAGGCTGTCTTGAAGTCGCATAGTCATTAAGGAGCTGAGGATAGGGCCAAGGTGTATTGACAGATATGGAAGATGGCGACATTTGCGCAATCGACGTCTATACGCGCGACACTGGACCTCGACTCCAGGAGACCGACGGGTTGAAAATATCGTGATCGTGAGCCGGTTCACGTCGGGCCAGATGAGCATGTTTCAGGACCGGGAAACGAAGCTGACAAGAGTGTTAAGTATACCCCGGGGCCCCTCGTATACAAATTGCGGGTTCACCAGAAAGATAAGTGATCTCGATCATCCTGTAGTTCTTGCACCGTGTAGCGAGCAGGAGAAGTCGTAAAATCAACAAAGACACTTGTCTCGTTAGATTCATGGTAGGGCTGGTCAAATTCATCCCAGGGATCAGTGCTCAGGTACGTCCCGTTCATGACAAGTCCTAGACTGGCCAGCTTGGGCCATTTATTTCTGGTCCCTAGTAAACATTAGCACCGCTTGATGATCGCCTAACCAACGGCCACTTACCTCTGTCGTCTCTGATTGTCAACGTAATGTCAAACGTGATTGATGATGTCTCGTATTGCTCTTTGATCTGTACCAGCGACTGAAGTCGTTCTAGCAGATCAAATTCATCCTTTCCGCGTTGGTAGTATACCCAGGCGATGTGTACATCTTTCAGCGACGGTAATGTACCGTCCTTGTGCGCGGTGAGAACATCGAGAAGTTGTTGGCCGGCTTCGTCGTTTGGCTCACGGGGATAGTGGATGTGCAGTGATGTGATGCTTGGCGGGAAGAAAGCAGGCAGATTTCGAGCACTCAGAGTTTCCCCCGGATCTGAAACCAGAGACAAAGAGACCCTGACCGAGTCCAAGTTGGTGAATCCGTGGAGACTATCGAGCTGAGCCATGCCAGTGTTCTCTAACGAGAGCCGATGTTCCCTACACACTAACGATAAATTTTGAAGACTCTCGATGTGATTGTTCAGCGCAGAAACGAGACCCCCAAACCACTGATCGTCCGTGCTGGAACGCAGTGGGTGAAAGCATTCAAATCGCTCCAGACCTTTGCACGCAATTATCATATTTTTGACCGCGTTCTCAGAGATAACTGGTTTGAATAGCGAGAGCTTGGTGATAGGCGATGAGTGTACTGGCCACGACCAAGGGCTGTCGAAAATGGTCAAGCCGTCGTCGGCGTCGTATTCGAGAACGGCGTAATGTTCATTCTCAGGAATGTTGACATAGCCGCCCAACGCGACAAGAGTAAGCTCATCCAAGTTGGGAAGGAGTAACAACGGGAACGCATACCGCGCGGGCATGTCCGGTGAATTGGAGAATTCGAAATGCAAGATCTTGAGATTGTCAAAACGGTGAGTGTGAAGCCGACTTACGTCCATAGCCATACGACCTATGCCCTCGAGAAGGGTATTATTACACTCTTCATAGATCCCTTGGTAGAAACCGTCCAACCGTACCCATAGACGCTCTAAGTTCGGTGTCCGAAATGCCACGAGAGCGAAGTATAAGTCTTCGTACCCTAGCCAACGGCCCACGAGTGCTGAGGCGTCTTCCGTGCCTAGCCCAAAGGCTCTCAAGTCTCTTATAGTGTCATTCGTGTACTCATCGCGGACGCGCATACGGTTCTCGCCGTCCTCTCTCGGCCTAGCACGCATCTTCTGTCGAAGGGCTTTGATCTCGAAGGGAAGGCTTGGCTGCTCTTGGAGACGAGCAAAAAGTCTTTGAGACTGGGTCAGAACACCGTCATTTGGGAGTAGGTCTATCGATTCGTAGAGTAATGGTCTAGCAATCTGGTGCAGCTTCTTTGAGACGGAGCAAAGAGCCGCAAGGGCGTGCATTCGGCTGTAGTCTGCTGGTTCTGACCAGGTCTTTGGGCCTCTTA
Organism: Alternaria arbusti; assembly: GCF_024043155.1. NCBI lineage: Eukaryota > Fungi > Ascomycota > Dothideomycetes > Pleosporales > Pleosporaceae > Alternaria > Alternaria arbusti. The sequence goes on from NW_026249971.1 coordinate 159,903, forward strand.
GTTGGTCAACAATGTGGATGAGCAATTCGTTAGGAATGTCGTCCATTGTGAAAACGATTCGAGACCCAATGGATGGTGTTGGCGATTTTGTCGACGGCAAGAGTGTTGGTGGGATGAACAATGGCGTTGACGGGTATTGGAGAAGGCACGACCGTGACGCGTCGGGGAGGAAACACCTCGGCGGGAATTTGCGCCAGCTAAGCGAGCGAAAAGAGGAATCGATACTCTAGTACGATGATAGAGCGAAAACGTCTGACAATGATGCTTGCTAAGCCGCGTCTGTTGCAGCCTCTTGGAAGGAGGCTCACGAGTGGGCGAATTGGCCTATGGCGCGCGGCAGTGAGGCGCGAACCTGCCACGACCGCAGATGAGACACGTGCAGCTACCCCACGCCCATGCTACTGGGCCCGCATCAGCCCCCCGCCGATGCCCTTGGAGCTCACCAGACGACTCTCAACCTCAACTACCACCAACGACATGACCGCCACTATAGACTCCGAGACGCTCAAGCAGTACTTGGCCGATAGCCCGCCCACTGTCGTGCCTCTGACCATCAAGCCTCACTTCGATGCGCTCAGCGACAAGGAGAAGCTCTACGCCCACCATCTCTCAGTGTAGGACATACATATGCCTCAGCAGTATATGATACAGTAACTGACACATACCACAGAGCCTGCTTCGCCGGAACACGCGTCGTCCTCCGCCAAGTCTCCCCCGAATCCGAGCACATTTACGACTTCATCGTCGCCCTCCACAAGCACGCCAAGGGCGACTATGCTTCCCTCGCCAAAGACACAGGTCTCTCACAAGAAGAGATTGACGCATACCTCGATTACTCAGCGCAGTTTCTAGGCAACCTAGGCAACTTCAAGTCGTTCGGAGACAGCAAGTTCGTACCCCGCCTCGATCCGCGCCAGCTGAAGGCACTCGCGACCGCCTCCAAAGACACATTGGCCATATACGAAAAGTTCAAGGACGCCATATATGCTGGCGACGATGTGGGAAAGCTGCATCTGGGCTACCCCGGTGCGGGACACATCTCAACCTACTACCCCGACAGCCCCGACATCACCAGCGAACAGATCTCCAGCGTGAGCGATTTCCTCGAAGGCAAAGGACTGCTTCCGGAGAACACAAGGATCAAGAAGGCTAAGGATGGATACGAGGTTCTTATTGCTTCAGCCTCGGATAACCCATCAGCAGAACAACGCGATCTGAAAGAAAGCGAGTGGACAATGGACGATGGCAGCAAGGTGAAGCTGGTCTTTGGTGACTACTCCAAGGAGATGGACACCATCGCGCACCACATTGAGCAGGCGAAGAAATACGCAGCCAATGACCACGAGATCAAGATGATGGAGGAATACTCCAAGAGCTTCAGGACAGGGTCACTCCAGGCCTTCAAGGAAAGCCAAAAGGCATGGGTCCAAGACAAGGGACCTCAGGTGGAATCGGACATCGGATTCATCGAGACATACCGCGACCCACACGGCATCCGTGGCGAGTGGGAAGGCTTCGTTGCCATGGTCAACAAGGAACGGACGCGAGCCTTTGGCAAGTTGGTCGAGACCGCGCCACAGTACATCCCTCTGCTACCGTGGGACAAGTCGTTCGAGAAGGACAAGTTCCTTAGCCCTGACTTCACCTCGCTCGAGGTGCTGACATTTGCGGGCAGTGGGTAAGTCAGAAAAACTTCCCACGTTGTTCTGTGACCTCATCTAACATCAACAGCATCCCTGCCGGAATCAACATCCCCAACTATGATGACATTCGGCAGAACTTCGGCTTCAAGAACGTATCGCTTGGCAACATCCTCTCTGCAAAGGCACCAAACGAGGCTGTTCCCTTCATAAAAGACAAAGACCTGGCCACGTACCAAAAGTACCGAGACCCTGCGTTCGAGGTCCAGGTCGGTCTCCACGAGCTGCTAGGCCATGGTTGTGGTAAGCTTCTCCAGGAGACGGAGCCAGGCGTCTTCAACTTCGACAAAGAGAACCCTCCAATCTCACCACTAAGCGGCCAGCCGATAAAGTCTTGGTACAAGCCAGGCCAGACTTGGGGATCAACATTCGGCACCATCGCTGCTTCCTACGAGGAGTGCCGTGCCGAATGCGTCGCCATGGCGCTCTCTTGCGAATTCCCCATCTTGCAACTGTTCGGTTTTGGTGACGGCAAGGCCGACATGAACAGTGAGGCCGGCGACGTTCTCTTCACAGCATACCTTCAGATGGCCCGCGCTGGTATCGCAGCTCTAGAGTTCTGGGATCCCAAGAGCAGGAAGTGGGGTCAAGCCCACATGCAAGCTCGCTTCTCCATCTTGCGCACATTCCTCAATGCCGGTGTCGAGTTCTGCCAGCTGGAATGGGAAAAGGACGATCTCTCCGACCTGACCATCCGCCTTGAGCGTGATCGTATTCTGGATCTAGGTCGCCCTGCCGTAAATGACTACCTCCAGAAGCTGCACATCTACAAGGCCACTGCAGACTACGCAGCTGGTAAGAGGATGTACGACGAGATCACCACTGTTGAGCCCTTCTACGAGAACATGGTCAGGCCGGCCGTGCTTAAGAAGAAGACACCCAGGAAGGTCTTCGTCCAGGCAAACACTGTCGAGAAGGACGGCAAGATCGACTTGGTTGAGTACGACGCGACCAACAAGGGCATGATCCAGAGCTGTGCGGACAGAGAGTATGTATAAATATGTCAGTCGAGCTGATTAAGGGCGTTTCCTCAAGTCTCATGACGATGACAGTCGTGGCTGGGCTTGATGCATAAGACCGGAGTATGAGTGGCTATGAGTACATGAAATACAAGTCATTTACGATGTTACAAAGACTAAATATATGAACAGTCGCAGTCAGACTTTCGATTACTCAACTCGTCGTACGAACAATCGGTAGCCATGTGGAAGTGGGTTACGGACATTTAAATCCACCTTGCAGTCTCCATCCATCGCGTCCTGTCATCTAAAACTCCGACGAGCTACGCGCGTGAATGTTCTTCCGACACTTGACAGGTGCGGATACCAGCTTCCGTGCATAATAGTCGCAAAGCAAGCGAATACGCCTGACATTGCTGCTCCCGGGGCAACCTTGGATCATTTGCAGCATCACATTCTTAAAGACGGTATTACTGTTCCGTGAATCAGACATGCACAGAGGGCATGGCCAGGATACTGGCAACTCAAACACCGACATGTCTAAGACCGGGCAAAACATTGCCGAGATGTGCTTGGTGTGCTTGTAGCGCCGGCATATGCTACGCTAGCGCAGGTCTACCAAAGTGCGGAGAGACGAAACGTGCTAGCCCAGGGTCTGCCATCCGCCCTACCCGTTCCGAAGAGAACGCCGAGGTCTGCATTATTCTTCCACCGCTCAAGCGCTATCTCTATATGAAGCCAGATCAACTGACCAGCGATTAGCTCGAGGCTGATCGCGAAAAGATGAGCGACTAGGTTACGACCTAACAGCAGTGTGGTGTAGTCATTCGGTCCGACGTGGATTACACGTTCATCGACTACACGTGCGAACACCTGGGCAGACACCGTCAACACCTAAGTCGCGCGATTAGGAACGTCCGGTAACAATGGTCCCACGTCTGTTTCCAAGAACAGGATTCATCAGGGCTCGAGCGCGACAGCCGAAATGATCCAACTTCCAGAAGCAGGGCAAACATGTTCACGGTCCCTAGCACAATGATAGCATACCGGCAACAGTACCTGAAGAGAACGAGATTGCAGGGATCTGGATAGCTGTCAAACTACTCACAGTCCCTGTGGCGTTCTTGACTGCGCGCCGCTGTCATTTGGAGCGTGCGTTAGCGCCATGAGCTGGTGCTTTACCATGCCCCTATCATCACCAAGCGCTGGTCCTTCCGCGCTGCTAATGGAGGAAATCAACACTAAGGCGCAGAAACTACTCTCCTCAACATCAGAGGTATCTCGATGCCGGCATGGTTGCCGAGGATTCTTCCAGAGGGGTACTCTTCTAGCTAGCATGGCAATTGCTTTTAAAGGGCAGATGTGCCACCGGTAAAGGACTATCTACAGTATCAAGCCACTCTTTCTACTTATTAAGCCTTGGTCTTGCTTCAGGAAAGCATCATTCATTCTTCTTTCACTATGAAGCTTTCTATTCTTGCGCTCGCAGGCGCGTACACAGCCAGCGCCGCCGTTCTTGGAGAGAGGCAATCATACGGAGTCAAAGGCACACCTGAGGGCTTCGGAAGAGGTACTACGGGAGGTGGCAATGCAGCCTGTGTTGTACCTTCCTCGGTAGCCCAGCTGAAGACCTGGCTCAGCGACAGCACTGCCCGCTGTATCGTACTCGACCGAGAGTTCAACTTCAAGGGTACTGAGGGAACTACAACAGCCACCGGCTGCCGTCCCGCATCCAACAAATGCCCTGGCAACGGAGGTCAAGACGCCATCAACTCTGCCAACTGGTGTGACAACGGAAACGCTGGAGCAGGCGCTACGTCTGTCCAGGTCAAGTACGACAATGCCGGTGTAACTGCCATCAACCTAGGCTCCAACAAGTCCCTCATCGGTGTTGGCAACAAGGGTGTCATCCGTGGCAAAGGTCTCCGCATCGCCAACGGAGCACAGAACATCATCATCCAAAACATTCACATCACCGAGCTCAACCCACAGTACATCTGGGGCGGCGACGCCATCACCCTCGACAAGTCGGACCTCGTCTGGATCGGTACGTCCACTCCCTCCCATCCTAACCCCTCCCACTTCTAACAACCCCTGCAGACCACGTCAAAATCTCCCTCATCGGCCGCCAAATGTTCGTAGCCGGCTACGGCGCCTCGGGCCGTGTAACAATCAGCAACACAGAATTCGACGGCAGCACCTCCTGGTCCGCTTCCTGCGACGGCCGCCACTACTGGAGCATCCTCCTCCTCGGCGGCAGCGATCTCATCACCATGAAGGGCAACTACATCCACCACACCTCTGGCCGCAGCCCGAAGGTCGGTGGACAGGGCAACACGCTGCTCCATGCGGTAAACAACTATTTCTATAGCAACACGGGTCATGCCTTTGATATTGAAGCGGGCGGTATGGTTGTTGCCGAGGGAAACGTGTTTCAGAATGTCAACACGCCGCTGCTTAACAATAAGGGGCAGTTGTTTTCTGCGCCTTCAACGGGCGCAAACGGTGTGTGCCAGACCTATCTTGGACACACTTGCCAACTTAACTCGTTTGGAAGCAGTGGAAGTTTCAGTGGTACCCAGACGGATTTCTTGGTTAACTTCCAGGGAAAGACTGTCGCTGGTGCTTCGGCGGCGAGCTCGAATGTTGCTAACACTGCTGGTGTTGGTAAGATCTAGAGTGGGTTGGAAGTGCGTGTAAGGCTTGAGGCCTTGGCGAGTTGAAAGGCCACACATTTATCTTCTCTGTATCTATTTTACCTTTACCAACATGTACATACAATCTACAATGCAACGACCAGTTGCATCCCCATCGAACCCTCCATACTCACTCCCCTCCAAAAACCTCTCTAAAAGCCTCCAAATTCCTCATCCCCGCCGGGCCTTTAGCATAAACCGCAAAATCCACACTCTCAAACCACCCCTCAAACTCTTCCTCCCCCAACACGCCCTTCATCTCCTTTGCCACAGCCCTAGGCGGACACCCATAAGCCCCACAACCCATCGCCCCAAGTACCAACCTCCCTACACCCTCCCCCGCCGCCATCCTTAACACCAACCTAACCTTCTCCCGTACCTCCTCAACAACACTCTCCTCCTTAAACACCACCTCCCCCTCCCCCTCCGTCACAACAGCAGGAAACCGCGGCCCCGCAACCGTCATAACAGCAACCACAAACCTTTGATCCGCAGGTAACTCAACAAGCCCATTATCAAGCGTATCCCTAAACACGACGACATCGGGCGACACAACACCAGCCACACACCCCGGCCCCGTATTAGCCCACGGATACCATTCCGGTTTCAACGTCGCATACAACGTGGATGAATAACACAGGGCTTCTTCCTGCGTGGAAGATAGTGTGAAGCGCCAGCCGCCGCCGGGTTCGGCGTCGGAGGCTAGGTTCAAGATGCCGGGTTTGGAGGTGCTGGGGAGGGAGCGCGCGAGGGCGAAGGCGTCGCTGTTGTGGATTTTGACTGGAGGTAGTGCGGGGTGGGATGGGTATGTGGGGAGTGTTTTTGATAGAGGAGGGAGTTGGGTGGGGATGAAGTAGCTGTTTAGGGAGCCGTTAAGGGTGGAGGATGCGATGGAGGACGAGCGGGTTATTGTGTCTTCGCAGATGCGGCGGCGGGTTGCTAGGTCGAGCATTTTGGGGGGTTTGGTGGAGGTGTTTTCCATGCTCATTGTTTTTGGTGTTTTCTTGATGGAGTTTTGAGATGGATTAGATCAATCCTGCGAGTTGAGTAGGCAGCAGTTCTGGGACTTGTGGCGGTGCAATGTGGCGCAGTTACGGGTCAGGCAGTTGCGACTGTTGACAGAACCTTCCCTCCAACCTTCCATCGGGCCTTTCCCCAGGACACATCTACGAGGAAAATGAGCGAGGCAGGTGCGCTGTGCAGATGCCTGCTAATATCAGCCAAATGCTGCTCACCGGTAGATGGAAATTGCGCCGCCACTTTGAACCAACTTGACAACGTCCCACAGCCACCACGGCTATGACCATATAACTCTGCTGCAACCTGCTCATACATTTCGAGCTCTTCACCATTAGCCCAAAACATATATCTAGGTATCGTTCAACACGAGCAGTGGCTTACGCCCTAATCCCTCCAACCCGACTTCCTCCAAAATGGAAACACAACACAAGTCCAGCACCCACCCCTTCCTCACCCTCTTCCCCCGCGAAATCCGCGACGAGATCTACACCCACCTCCTCACCTCCCTGCCCCCAAAACTCCAATACGCCCAACCTAGCGACCCATCCCCTCTACCGCCTCTCAGCTCCCGCCTCCCACCCTACCTACGCCTAAACCGTCAAATCAACCAAGAAGCTTCTGAGGTGTATCTGCGCCACACCACCATCGCCGTCAACGACGTGATCAACCTGGAACTGTGGATGGTCGGTATGCCGTCCAGCGCATGGAGCTGCATCCAGCATCTCGAGATAGGGACTGTGCGGGAGACTGCGCATGTACCCCGGTTGAGTCCTGCTTGGTACCGCGCTGGAAGTGTTGTTGATGTTGTGAAGAGATGTCCCGGGCTGAAAAGTCTTACTACTGGTGTCCCGGGGAGTATGTTTTTGAAGAAGCAGATGACGGATGAGGAGTCGCAGGGCGAGAAGACGTCGCGTTTGGTTAATGAAGCGACGTTTGGGGATATGGCGGACCTTGCGAATGTATTGGGTTCTACGGGTCTCGAGAAGTTGGATTTGGTGTGCGTTGATGGTAATGAGTATTACTACGCCGATCTCAAGGGACACGACAGCGATATCAAGCCAAATTTTAGTCCGACTTGGACTGGTTTGATTGACGCTGCTCAGAATTGGGCTGAGGATTTTGTGGAGAAGAGCAGGGAGAGGGGGAGAGTTGTTGATGTACGGGTTAAGATTGTTCCGAACTTGGGAAGGAACTGGAGGTATGAGATGGGGTTCTATCCAGAGGGGCGTGTCACGTCCTTTCAGTATCACTGCTGGTTTGGGTAGGAGTTTGGGGTTGGCTTAGCTAGATATCGCGTTTGAGTGTGAGGTCAAGGAATGATGATGTAGTAGAATGCGACAAGTAGTTCATTCTGGTGCTGCTCCGTATATACCAGTAAAATGACCGTCCATATGTTCCGTTCCATCCACTTGTGCTCTCCAGAGTACGTTTGAGAGACTTCCCATCGCAATGATTCTCCGAGTGGTTGCAACCACTCTACCCACGCCAGCAAGTGGCGGACCTAGCTTTTTGATAGAGCCCTCCTCCAGGAGAAGGCAGCCCTTCAACCCCACCAATGAGGCCTTTGCAGTTATTGTCCCTATCACACGTTCTGTCAGTAACCAGCTCCAAGAACCTTGATCTCACATTGCCCACAATACAATAGAGAACCCAGCCGCGTAGTATAGTGCACAGCACGATAATAACTTACCGGAAAAATCGGCATCTATAGCCTGCAAATACTGTGCAGGTACTGGCCTGTCCAGGAAAGTTTGGCGAAAAACCACCGTTGGCTATCAGGGGGGCTCTATGACTTAGATGATCGGGTATACCGCCTGGTTCATAGTAGATGTAGCCGGCGTCGGAAGCACGGGGGACCAGATGCGTGGCCTCTGTTTCGGCCGTTGGAAGGCCGCTCGCTAGAAATGGGAGAGCAGCGAGGGAGAGGAGGGCAGCGAGATGCATGGCTGGTCGTTTTGCGGATAGCTTGGTAGTGAGAAGTGGTGTAGAGTAAGATGGATTGATCGGAGTGTTCGATGATACTATGTGTGACGACAGAGAATAGGCAGTTTATATAGACAGCGAGATAGTTCGTGAGAAGATCTCAGCGATGGATGCACGGTGAGAGATGGTGATACTACCATGTGTGATTCCGGCGCAGTCTGGCTCGTCTGATGTGCACCAACGTACAGGCACGCCCTTACTTTTGTTGGATCTGGCGAATTCGTAGAATCATTTTATCCTACTATTGTTCTTGTAATTAAGATGGGAATAAGAGCGAAAGATTCCTGAAAACACTGGGAGGTGCACAGTGGGTAAAACGGTCTTCGCATAGGCCTTTTGTGTATTTACCCACAGCAGCACGCCACAGACCAACAACAAATTCTACTCAAGAGTTGGTAGATCTAGAAACTTACCCATATATGTCTGGTATCTGTCGTTCCTAACAGCACTCCGTGTTTATCGTGGATGAAGCATGAACAGCTGAGCTGAATGATGGTACCATGGAGCTATGATGAGAACAAATGGGAATAAACGCAATCTTAACCTACAGTACAGGACAGCTCGTCCAAGGTTGTAACTGTAAGAACGTCCAACTCATTGCTTAATTGTAATAACCAATACTTATGCAAGACATGTATTTTTCAATACTGTGCACAAACGTACTTAGGAAATACACAAGCATTGCAATAACTAGCGTGTTGCTTAGCTACGCCGTACCTGCGTTTAAACCCAAGCACATTCAACGAACAATAGTAAGAAAACCCAGCGAGCAACCGCCATTAGCGGACGACTTCCACATGGGGATCGCGCTTGCACTCCTTACTCCGGCTATACCCCGAGGTCTTCTAGACCTTGACGGGGTAGCGGGTTTGTGTGTGGACCGACAGACTGGCACCCAGTAGTACTCGTGTGGCGGCGAGAGAGTAGATACAAGCACATCCTCAATACTGCGAAGATCTTGCGAGGCCTGAAAGACGAGCCTAGATTGTAGAACAGTGATGACGAGAATCGGGGTTTGGATAGGGTGGCGTCGGTCGTCTGGATAAAGGAAGCGAGGAGCGAGGAGATTTCCGTCATGTAGTTGTGTGGCGTGGTCTGTGAACATGTGATATGCCCAGGCATACTGGAACACGATCAAGAAGTTGCTATTCTTGACACATGGTTAGCCTTCGTACTTTAGACCTGCTGCTGAAGCTCCTCGGACGTCTGAAGATCGTGTCTCTCTGCTCATGGACCTTTGCAGCCCATGCGCCATTTTCGCGTCGGAGGCAGGTAGACGAATATCATTACCAACACTTCCTGAACCTCATGAACCTCCGACGTCTCAGCATCTCCGAGAGCAACATCTCAGCCCAGCCCCAAGATATCCAAACTCCCCCACTCTCTCACCACGGGCCTAGTACCTCCGCCCCTCCTCGCCCCCTCTTCCATGTCACCTCCCAACCCAACCCTCCCACAAGCCGCAACCGCCAAACTCCCCGAAGCATGAACAAGACTCCCTACAACAGGCGCCTTCCCATCCCCAACCTCAACCACCTCATCAGCCTGTACAGCCCCCTCCCTCCTATACGGATCCCTCCAAGCCCTCACTTTCCCATCCGTCCCACCTGCCCAAACCTCATGCGAAACACCCTCAACATCATACGGGCTCTGTCCCGCATTCCACACATCAAACCCCAGTTTCTGACGAGTGAGCGCTTGTCTACCAGCACAGTATCCCAGCGCGAGCGAGAAGTTGCGGACGTCGTAGATGAGAAGGACGTCTGAACTGCGTTCCGCGACGTAGAGGTATTTGCCGCAGGGGCTCCACTTGAGGGATGTGACGCCATCGCCCATGACACTTTGGAGGTTTTCGTTGCGGAATTTGATGCCATTGACCGTGCCTGGGAGTGAGAAATGTGTCACCTCTGTGCCGCCGATGGGATCGTAGATGCCGATATAGCGGGTGCGGGAGCCGGCTGCTAGAATGCCATCGTGTGATGTGTGGGAGGGGGGTGAGAGGGACAAAGCGGTTATTTGGCCTTTGAAGCCGCGGCCTCCACCCTTGAGCTTATTGCGTTTGGCGGGTATGGTGCGGATTGTGTGGATTGGCTTATCGGTTTCGAGGAGGTCGAATATTGAGATTTCGTCTTTTGAGCCGGCGAAGAAATGGGTGGCGGTGGTGGAGTAGGCGAGACTGAGAGGTGCAATGACGGCTTCAGTCAGGTTGTTGATGAGTTTGTAGGATGCCAGAGGGGTGGATATGTCCACCGGTCCTGAGGTCTGATCATATTCGCTGTGTTTTCGCGAGGTAGGCCATAATGCATTATGCAGACTGATGTAGGCATCTCTCCGGCTGATGAGCACAGTCGTACTGCTGGCATCTTGTAAGTTGAAGAGCGGGTTGACAGCAAAAGCCCATATAGGATCGGCAGAGCGAAGAGACGCGTAGGGCGTGAGAGGCTGAGGGATGTTCTGTGTCAGAATTTCGTTCGAGATGGGATATGCAGAGAATTGACGGCTGTAATCCGACGTGAAAACGCAACTTCCATCCGGTGAAAGCTGGGCTTCTTGTATGCAACTCGTGTACGGTTTGGCATCCAACTCGTGATCTGAGCTGATAGACTCGCTGCCATCTTCTGATTCTGATTCCGATTTGGAAGATGAAAGCGATGATCTTCGAGAGGATTGGCCGTCCGAAGCGTCTTTGTTGTTCTTGCCTTCCGGTTCGTCTTCCGTGTGCTGTGGCACATGATCGCTGCTAGCCATCATCCTCTCCGCCTCGCCCACCTCATTTGACTCAGCACGACCCCGATCTTCATCCCTTCCCTCCTCTCGTTCCTTCTCTTGCGCGTCGCATCTCGAAATCCTTGTGCTAGCCAGGCATCTCACTTTCATAGCCGAAGCAGACATTCTTTCAACGCGCCATCTTCTTTCCGCGAATACCACGTTCGACACGAAAAATAAGGCACGGTGTCGTTAGTAACTCGTGTATTAGGAAAACATTAAGATGAGCAAGGTAAACGCCTAGTCAGGACGAAAGAAGTAGACAGTCCACTAGCTTGCGCACAGACCCTCCGTTCTTCCAACGCAATGTCTCAATCATCATCGTCATAGCCCGCCGAATTACTTTCCCACCATGCTCGACTCCTCACGCGCACAACCACCACAAGCATGGGTTGAGTCGCCATACTTGCGGTCGCTTATAGTAAGTAACCAGATCTTTCAGCTGTCAGAAGATTGCCTCCCAATTGCTCTCGCTCTGCCGATATCGGGTTAAGGCGCATCATCTACAGCTTTTATTGCCATGGCGAAGCTACTGGGCCAGATGCCGTCGAGATTTCATACGATACTGGCAATAGATGTTCATTTCTACATCCCCTCGATCATCTACATTCACCAATCCACCCACCCAAACACACAAACAAACAAATCCACACAACTAACACCCGCCCCAGGCCGGCGGCCTAGCAGGCACAACAGTAGACCTATCCCTCTACCCCCTCGACACCTTAAAAACGCGTCTCCAATCCGCCTCCGGCTTCGCAGCCAGCGGCGGCTTCAACGGCATCTACCGGGGCGTCGGCAGCGCAATCGTCGGATCCGCGCCCGGCGCCGCCCTCTTCTTCATAACCTACGACACGATAAAACGCACCTTCGCCCAGAGCCAAAGCCTAGCTACAACCACCGTGCGGTATAACGCAGAAGGGAAACCGTATAAAGAGGATGCGAGGGACAGCGGGACAGAGGCACTCGTGCATATGGCAGCCGCGAGTGCGGGGGAGGTAGCAGCATGTGCCGTCCGCGTCCCAACAGAAGTAATAAAACAACGCGCCCAAGCATCCCAACACCCCTCTTCCCTCTCCGCGCTCACCTTCATCCTCCGGCAGCGCCACACCCACGGTCTCGCACACGTCTGGATGGAACTCTACCGGGGGTGGTCAATAACCATAATCCGCGAAGTCCCCTTTACCGTAATCCAATTTCCGCTTTGGGAGGCGCTGAAAAAGTGGCGGATGAGCCGGACAGGGCGGAGCGAGGTAACGGGTCTGGAGGGGGGTTTGCTGGGGAGTGTGGCTGGGGCTGTGGCGGCGGGTGTGACGACGCCGTTGGATGTGCTCAAGACGAGGATGATGCTTGCGAGGGAGAAACAGCCTATGATGCAGATGTTGGGGACGATTATGAGGGAGAGTGGGCCGAGGGCGTTTTTCGCGGGGATGGGGCCGAGGGTGGGCTGGATTAGTGTTGGGGGAGCGATTTTCTTGGGGAGTTATCAGTGGGCGAGTAATGCGTTGGGGGGTGTGGTTGAGGAGTGAGGCGTGAATGGCATGGTTGATCATGCTGATGTTTTTGTAGGAAAGTGTGGAGGAGGGAACAACAATAATGAGAGTATAGGATTAAGTTCATCCTACTCAGCCGCATGAGGCCGAGGCCACGGACTCATGGAAGAGTCTACTGGCAAGCGGGTATGCTATATACACTATTCCAACCCTCTGGTCTTTATCCAAAGAACAATACCACTGTCTCCAACTGAGCTGCCACACAGCCAGCCAAGCCTGCCCCCTTGCATATCCAATCCAACCACACTATACCATACGAACCCAAACCAAACACAACCTACGGTCCAAAAACCGCAGCATCCTTAGTACTCCTATCCGCCTCGCTGCTCTGCTTGCCCTCACTCGCATTGCTACTCCCAGGCTGTGAGTTCAACCCCGCACCGACCTTCAATCCATGCATAGGACCAGGAGGCGCACCAGACTGCGGTCCAGGGTAAGGCGCATGTCTGATTTCCTTGCGGCCATTGGCCTTGTAAAGGAGGAGGACGTCGCCGCCGCCACGCCAGATGTGCGCGCGTATACTGGCTAGTGTCATAGTTGGCGGGATTAACTGTTAATACAAAAATTAGCACAATTCCCTCCACCAACGTTATATAACAAGTAAACGTAAAACTCACCTGATTATTACAATACAACTCCAAATACTCATCCGGCTTAAGCACGCCACCACTCTCCGCCGACTTCTCGAGATCCTCCTTGGTGGGCGCAGGTTCAATGCGCTCAGCCACATAACCCAGTATCTTGCGTGCGCGCAACATTCTATTTGCGTTGAGGCGGTTGTTACTGAGAGTCGCGTTAGCGCTGGCGGCGGTTTCGAAGGGGAGGGCAAAGGGAATGTACCCGTCGGATGAGATGGAGGGGAGCGTGTTGTTAAACGGTTCCAGTACGAAGGATACTTTGACGATGTCTTTGGGCGGGAGTTGGTTCTGTGGGAGATCATTAGTAAAGAGGGGGCGTTTTGAATGTATGGGGTGACGAACTCGTAGTAGGACTTCTGCTAGCCACATTGGTGCGGCTTTTTCGATGAGGTCGGCTTGGGTTCCTAGGGTTCCGACTTTGCCCTCGAACAGGTCGGCTACACCACCGGAGTCGGGGCGGTCCTCCTGAATCAGAATGGTGGTCATAGCAGGTGGTTTGAGTACAGGCGTTTCGTTAGGCAGACTAGGTGCAATCTGTGTGTCCAACTTGGTCGCGCCGGCCGCAAGCTGTTCCTCGTAACCCTGCCGTATCCGTTGAAGAGCGCCGAAGAAATTATCTTCGATGGTCTTTTCATCCGTCTTGTTGGAGTGTGCATCGCTGTCCTCGGCCTTTTCGTCAACGGCAGGTTTGGCTGGCTCCGGGGCAGCTGTGCCAGTGCTGAACTTCTTCATGCTAAAGCCCATGTTAAACTTCTTACCAAACATGCCTTTGCCCTTCTTAGCTGGCGTGTCGGCCTCGGTAGGTGATTGGACAGTTTCCTCTTTTGAGTCCGCAGAGCCGTCTTTCGAAGCCTCGGTAGCTTTTCCACTCCCGTTGCCGTTAGCAGCAGAGGCAGAACCGAAGTAGTCACCGCCTTCTTGAGTCGAGCTCCGTTGGGTTTGCGTCTTCTCTAGCTGTGCGCCCTCTTCTTTGGTTGGAGTCAAGGGGTTGGTGGTAGAGTTGCGTCCTGCACTCATAGGTGCTGCCATTGGCGTGGCTAGACCAATAGCCAGACCCGGTGTATGTGGTAGACGCATTCCGTCAGCTCTGATAGTCGAGCCTGAAGCAGGCCCTGAAGTTGCATCTGTCCATCCGTTGATATTCATATTCGGTAGCTCGATGTTTGTTGGTCGACCCGGCTGTGGTTGCTCTTCCTTCTGTTTGAGCAGCTCTGCGCGCAGGACCTCATCGCGCTTGATTTCCTCGTCGATGAGATTGGAGAAAAGGTATCGTAATATCCATTTGCCAAGGTTTATGCGATGGTCTTCCCGGAAGTCAATCTGCTCTTCCAGCTCCAGCTCGTCTGCATATGTCTCGGCATCGAAGCAGTAGTTCTCTTCGAGCATACACGTCAAGGTCCCTATCCTTGTATCGACAGCGCACCAGTGGGCGACGGTGTCCACGGTGTTAACTTCTGGCACGACGTCCTCCATGTGCTTCTTGCCGTATGACTTGATCGGTGCGCATTGCAGTAGATCCCATAGAACCACCTCGCCCGCAGTGTCGAGAGTGAGGACTCTTCGCCGATCGTTGAGCAGATGATGCTTGATGAGACCGTTCTGGCCTTCGATTGTAAAGTCTGGTAGTGCCCGGACAGTCCCCACAGCACTGTGTTCGGGAGCCGCTAGTACTTCGGAGGGTTTGCGCGTGCTGGCTAGAGTTGAGGTGTCGGCGTCTTTGGTCGCAAGCGCTTGCGGGAATGGCGCGGTGTTGGACATGCGCAGTAGGGACTTGAGCGGTATCTTGGACGTTTCGTTCTTCGGAGGGCTGCCAGCGGGAGGCGAAGGAATGCGCGATCGCATAGTCGACACGCTGTTCCTATGCCACTTGTAGGATTCTGGAAGCTCGACCTCGGCCGCGGTTTCGACATCGTTCCACCGGTTGATGCTCGAGCTGGAGGTCGCAGTCCAGATATAGTCGCCAGCTGCGACAACCTTGTTCACACCCTCGTGCTCCTGACACACTGCTAGCGAGAGACCTTCGTCCATCTCGGCGCAGTTGCGCACATCACTTTTGGCGACTATGCCGGAGCGGTCTGAGGAGTAGAAGACGTCTAGTTCGGGCGAGTCGGAGTGCAGAGACCAGACGCTGTCGTTGTGCATGGTGAGAGTGTACATGCAGCGACCTGCCGTCATGGACCAGACCTTGACCGTCTGATCGGACGAGCCCGTCAGGATCATGTCGCCGTCCTGCGCCAGGAGGATATCGCGCACATTGTCCGTGTGTCCGACAAACTTGGTGATGCGCTTGCCCGACCTCGCGTCCCACACGCGGACGATGCTCTCCGGCCCGCCACTAGCGATGAGGTTGGGTGTTGCTGCCAGGGCGTATACAGAGCCCTTGGCGGTGTTCTCATCCTCGCCGACAGCAATCTCCAGCTTCTTGCCCGCGCCATTGAGGTCCCACAGGCTGATCTTGCGGTCGAGGCCGCCCGAAGCTACCCAGTTCTCGTTGCCGCCCGGCGATGCGACGCGCTTGACGTAGTCGGTGTGCAGGCCAATCGTCTGCGGGGGCAGCTTGTCGGTGGCAGCGGGTCGCCATACCTTGACGGTGATGTCGGAGGAGGCGGAGACGAGGGCGTCGTTGTTCTGGGCGAGGACGATGTCGTTGATCCAGTGGGTGTGGGCCTGGACCTGGTTGCGGAACTGCGTGGGCGGGGGCTTGGAGTCGGCCGTGTTGGAGTCGGCAAACGGGTCGTCGTCGTCTTGGGCGGAGTGGTCGAGGTCGAGATGCAGGTCCCAGGCGCAGATTACGCCATCACGGCCGCCCGAGTAGAGGATCGAGTTCTGGGGGTCGACGGCCAAGCCATTGACTCCCAGCCTGTGGCCGCCCGCCGAGTTGGCCAGTGGCAGCACTGCGCGCCCAGGTCAGCTCCAGCTCCAGCTCAGCTTGTCGCAACGGCGCATGCAGAGCCGACACTTACCGTACGAGATACGCTTCCGCGCGTTGCGTCCCATGCCCCAGAATTAGCCCTGCGCGGACATGCGGGCGGTGAATAAGTGTGTTAGTAGATACACCTGCTACGGGGCTATGTTGTGATGTTATGGGGTTGAGGGCGGCTTGGTAGGAGGATTCCAGGCGGGCTCATGTCCCCTGCCCAGTGCATCATAGTCGACCACTGCAACCCGCGCCGCCCGGGATTCTTACCAGGGCTGGGCCATCAGGCGCGGAGAAGGCTGCAAGTGCCTGCGCTCGTTCCCAGCCGCGCCCGCTGCTTTCTGGAGAGGAATGGATACGTCACCGCCGGGCTCATGATGGGATTAGATCTATGTAATGGTACTGGAGAAATTCAACGGCCAGCTGTATAGACACCTGCACCCTCTACCGTCCCAGCTGGCTTCCCGGCAACGTGGGCGCAGGCTGCGGGGTCTGACAGCCCACGAGCCGGGCGTTCGCATTCGCTCTACGGCTCTTCGGGCGGCTAGCCGGCTATCCACCGACCTGGTACGCCCTGCATTCTCATCTCTGTTACTACTTCTCCACGCTCTTCGCTGGTCGAACCATGCACCCATGCCAGTCCTTGCCCTCTCCTCCCCACGGCACCCGATCCCACTCAAGCGTCTTCACCAGCGCAAAGCCCCTCCTCTCGTACACAGGCCTCCCGGTCATCGTGGAATCCAAATACGTAACCAGTCCCTCTTCATCCGCCTTCTGCATCCCCCAGTCCAGCATCATCTTCGCAGCTCCGCGACCCTGGTGATCCGGATGCGTAGCCAGTGAATTCAGCATAAAGTACAGCGTCGACGTGCCCATGATGGAAGCCTGAGCGGCTCGTAGAGGACCGAGCAACGAACCCAGAGCTTCAAGACGCAGTTCTGGTGGGAGGAAACCGGGAGTGTTACCTGCTTTCTCCGCCGGAATGGAAGGCGCTTCATTGTTTTCGTCTTCTCCTCTCTTCGCTGAGACGTTGTGCAAACTCCATACTGACACCGCGATCGTGCGTCCCCCGTTATCAGGTGGGTCGTCAGAACTAGGCTCTAGATCTGTGTCTACGATTTTCCAGTGCCACGCGTTTGGCTTCTTGATCTCGCGCTTGCGGTCTTCAGCCACACCGCGTATGGATGTTTCGCTGATGGGGCCCGTGTGTAAAAGGTCGTGCGTCGGACCATAGTAGGCGAGTGCGCGCACGCGTGTCCACGACAGAGTATCCTCAGTGGTCATTGGATGGAGTTGGAGTGGCATGGTCGTGATGGAAATGTTGACCAGAAGTAGGAAGCTCGGTGTCGGCTGAGTTCACACAAAGGCTTCATAGAGGATGCGACACGCTCTGCAAGTATTAAAGGGTATTCCATCACTACCTAGACGTCGCGATGGATGACTCAGAGTATCGAAATATTGAAGGCGTCCAGTAACATACAGTCTCACTACAACACGATGCAGGAACTGACCTATCGCAATGACGTAGATACACACCTACGTACCTTCCGAATCGAGCAGCAGTGCTGACACGGAACACGTTCGAAAGCACCCAGAGGGCAATATAACCAGGCAGGATCCCATATCATGGATGCACGTCAGCTCGACTACGTAGGAAAGAGGCACTGTTGAACCACTCCAGGGTGCAACTGCAGGTAGGTGGGGTAGGAAGGCGACCCCGCTATCCTGGTTCCTTGAACAGCAACCGTGGACTCATGAAGAGCTCACAACAATCACTCACTAAAACGGCAGCCTCCTTAGCATAACTCCATCAGTTTTAACCAGATGCCAGGTTCTGAGTAAGTTCAGTGGAGGTCGTTTTTTCGACCGACATCTTCGAAGATGGACGATTTAACCGCCACGGTTCTACTGAGTGTTCACCACCTGCATGCACAAACGACGAGCATTCATCCTTCGAGCACACCCAAGGACGCCCATTGGCCACATGAACCCCGTTCGTACTACCGGTACGAAGCCCGTCGATATGTTCTACAACTAATATGTGCAAGTATGCGCTGGCTTCACGATATATACAAATCTCGCATACTGCGCCGTACACATACATGAACAGAACTGCCTGTTCCTTCCTTCCACCCATATCTACATGTTCACCTAGCTTCTCTTTTCCCTTACAAACTATCTTCTCTTCCTCGTCACACACCCACTATTTCCATCACATACAGTCCCGTCCATATCCAATACCTTCTCTTTACTTCCACGCATCTTCCCCTCGTCGATCTCCTCAACCCCCAAATATACCAACCATGCATCCACACACTCTCCTCCCCTTCATCGCCCTCTCAACACTCGTCAACAGCCTGCCCACCCCCGAGTCTACAGCCTTCCAAGTAGCAGCGCCCGACTACGCAGGATACGTATTGACCCCAGCTTCTACACTCGACGTCACCGGCAGATGTGGGCCGAACTTTGGAGCAACCGTTCGTTACGTTGTCATAAAAGGAGGATATAGATGTCGGTTCTATCGGTACGTTGATTTCTTGCTGTTGCGTTATGATAGCTTATGATGATTTGCGTGGCAGCGATGATGATTGTAGAGGACAGATTGGCGGGTTCGACGGGCTGCCGGCGCCTGGTGGGCAGCTTTATCAAGATGCGAGGTCGGCGACGTGCTGGCATGGGTAGGTTGGACGTTTTTGGAGATGGGGTGGGATGGGATGTGAGATTCGATCAACCAAATGCATCCGACTCGTCCGAAGATTGCGGCACGTCGAGACACATTTGACTAATATATGCACGCATGCGCTGGCTCGGCAGTACATATAAATTAGAGTTGACTGCGCCGTGCTCATACATAGGCAGAACTATCTAGTCTATCCTTTTATTGGTATCCAATCTATAGCTTAGCCTCTGCTTCCCAGCTTCTTCTTATATAAATTATCTTCTCATCTCGTCACATATCTACTACATGTCAATCACACACAGTCTCGTCCATACTCCATAGCTCTCCCGTTTAGCTTTTACGCATCTTCTCATCTTCAATATCCTTACCAAACTCACAGATTGACCATGCGTTTATCCGCCCTCCCACTCCTCTCCCTCATCGCCCTCCCAATGACCGCCAACGGTCTGCCCACCATTCAAAGCACAACCGCACAGCTGGCGGATGACGTAGCAGGCCTTTACGCAGCCAGCCCTTTCTATGCTGCTCTCTATGTCAACGGCGGATGTTCGCCAAACTTTGGTAAAACTGTTACGCTCGTCAGGATATATGATGGGTATAGGTGTCGATTCTTTCGGTATGTTATGCCGCACTGTTATTTCCAAGTGGGGTTCTAACAAGTTTCTCAACAGCGAGGATAACTGCAAAGGACGGATCGGTGGGGTTGAAGGGTTGGCGTCTCCGGGAGGGGATCTTTATCAGCCTGCTAGATCGGCGACGTGCTGGAGAGGGTAGTTTGGATGTTTTGGGGTTGAACTAGGGCATAGGGTTCAATGAAATACATCTATTGGCAAACACAGAGTAGCCTTCATGGTATTTCGAATAGCTGTGAAAGAGGTCTTAAGCGCAAAAATGAGCAAACCCGAATGCATGAGCACTTGAGTGTTAAGTCGTCTATGCTGTTGCTCGCTGCAACAATTCGGATTAAACTCGTCGCCTTATTGCTCATACTTCACGATAGCAGCAAGCACGTACTAAACAAATGTAAAGCCTCTGTTTTCTCGTAACCTTCGCGTCTCCACGCTCACGTTTCGCGCACTAACGTTATCAAGTGGATCACATCCACGCCGCGCCCCAAACTCCCATACCTACTTTTCAAACCAGTCCGAGTACATCCGCAATACAGCGCACGCCCATCTAACCCTACGGAGATACCACATGCGATTCATGACTGTCTCCCACACCTTCCCTCCTCCTTCCTATCGCGGTATCTCAACGCCCAACACGGTCCATCCGCAACCCGAAAAGAAAACCACAAACCTATCAAATCGCCCATCCATCATCTTACTTCTTCACACATCAAGCCACATTCCACATCTGGAATCAACACTTCACCTCCAAACTGCCCTTTCGGGAACACTTTCGAAAACATACTTTGGTACGCGCTTTGGCACCGCAGCATGGACACAACGCGGTCCATGATCTGACCCCGAAAAACCAAATTCAACCCCCAAAACAAATTTAAATGTTTGCAAGCTCCAAACTCTCGCAGGTGGGACGCCTGAACTACATTCTACGGTTGTAATGTCGTATTGCCTAATTGGGGCTGTTTTGTGTGTCGAAAGTAAAGTTTGATGGTACTTGCAACGTCTGGAAGGGTCTTCAGCCTTGTCTTAGTGCGGAGGCGAGTAATTCTCCTCAAGCCTTCTGGAATCTATGGAGATGGGGAATTTCCTGTTTCGGTAGTTCGATTGTTTGGTAGGGGGCGTGGGGAGTGAGGTATTTGGGATTATAGACGGTTCCAAGGTTCGGAGTGTTTGCGCGGGATGGGAGGGAGAGGTCTCTGGGGATAGAACAGAATGCCGGATGCGCTGTGTCCATCATCTCCGTATTCTGTATGCTGGAACGCCCTGGACATGGATGCGCGACGTCGATTTTGCTAGTCCTCTGTATTCGTGGGAAAGCCTGGCATGGCTTGTATACGCTGTCGTCAATCCAAATACTTCTTACTCTTCATTCAGCATTCGTTCACGTCGCGTGACATCTTTGACCCAGACTCCGTGTCCAGCCCCCTTTGCTTTTTCGGCGACGTGTCCAGTCGCCCGCCGTCATCCACACCTATCCAAGCTTCCTTCATTCTTTCCCATCTCGGCATCTATGACTGCCTCGCTACCAAACTCCCCCAAGCCCTTAACCAGAATCTCTTGCTTCCAGACCCGGCTGTTCGATCCAAGGCCGTCTTCTTCTGGTTCGTGGATCTTTTCCCGATAGCGGGATCTACCATCATCGACGGTTTTGTTGTTTCCTTTCCTCTTGCGGTAGATTCTGACCGTTGGATGGGCGGTGCCTAGGCGGTTTGGGGGATGGGCGGGGAGAGGGTACCACGGGCCGGAGTCTGGCAGCCGTTGACTGGAATCGATGGTTTATGGTGGGCTTTCCTGTTTGGGAAGTGTGCGGGAGGCGCTGACTTTGGGAGCTGTATGTGCGGTAGTTGTTAGATTGAGCGATACGAGGTTTACTACCGGAGATGGAGTCAGACCCTGAAGGTGTATATGATGGTAGCCTCGCGCACAAATTATCGGCGTGTGCTTGTTACCTAGGATGCTGCAACTGCTTGATGACTCCAGGGCTGTGTTCCGTGGGGTGCCGAAGCACGATGCGCGAGCCTCGTGGTGTTGCGAGCCATTGGGAAGCGAAGGTAGTTACGTGTTCTCCGTCGCAGCAACATAGCTAGACAGCTAAGTAGATTTCGCTAGAGAACTTGGAGATGCGGAGTGACAGCTGCATGCCACATCTTCCATATACCCAGCTCATCAGCCTCGAACGCCATCGCACTCGTACACAATCTCACCCGCCCCAGCCAAACATCACCAATAGAACATGACCACTTTCTCCGATGCCACGAAAGCAGTCCCGATGCCACGAAAGCAGTAACACGCATGGGAAACAAGTAAACCCGATTCCCCAAACAAGCGTGTCGCCATGTGCCGCGGTATCCATGTTAGCCCATCAATGACGTAGCGACTGCGCGGATGCTTGCGCAAATCCCGCCAGGAACATCGCTATTGCATCACCGCGACCCACGTCTCAACCCTTCCTCTCAGTCCTTACACGAAACAACATTTTTGCTTGCAACTCCTCTTCAAAGTACATCAAGAACGAACGACTATACCTCAATTGACATCGCAAGACCTCTTTCAATATGGATGTAAGTGTGGAGTTGTTGTAGGGACGGTTGATGGCTGGGGTGTTTGCGTAATGGACGAATGCTGATGATGGGTATTAGGTCTACTACTTCTACTCCTACGGCACTGCCGCATGGCTCGGTAAGCTCTATGTCCTTCCACGAGGACACCGTGCAGCTTGCTAATACAAACACAGCGACCCAAGCCGCGCCTCTGATCGCGTCCCCCACAATGATAGTAGCATTGTTGTCCCCCGAAGTCCGCGAAGCTTCCAGTACGTATATACTGAAAGCCAGGAAACATGCCATGCGATGATGTACTAACAAGAATGATCAGCTCTCGAAGTCTACTTCTCCCGCACCCTGGGCCTTTCGCTCATCGCCCTGGGTATCCTAACCGTCCTCCTCACGGGGTCTGTTCCATTGTCTAGTCGACTCTCTGAAGGTACTTTCCCCTCTTCATTTCCCTTCCATCTGCACACCAAACTAACACCACCACAGGCGCCACAACCAACGAGGAAGACCCGAAAGCCCCCTACGCCCTCCCCACGCTCACCGTAACCGCCATGTTCCACTCCGCCCTCGCCTTCTACGGCTACGCCATGTGGACGCGCACCGGCGTCATGGCCTTCAGCTTGGGCACACTAGGTTCCGGTTTCCTGGCCATAGTGGCACTGTGGTGCATCTTGTTTGCGAGCAGCAATGGACGGATCAGCAGGAAGACTGGGGCGGATAAGAGGACGTCTGGTTTCCCGTTCAAGAACGCTGAGGCGGAGAAGAAGAAGGGTAGGTAGATCATTACTTGCAATCATGGAGCCTTTGCTGGCTTCGAGGGGTCATAAGGCATGCTGCGGGTGGGCGGATGGGGCATGGAAGCCATGTCTGCAACGGCGAAGAGGCATACAATGATAGTCATGCGGGAGCAAGGCATGGAAAACTGGCATTGGGAAATTGTCAGACGGATTATTGGGATGGAAGCTGTATACTATGGAAGCATTGAATCAATTGGTATCTTTAAACCTTGAATGTACCCAAAGACCTGTGAACACCCAGGTTTCTATCCCATAGTAATACACAAGTACTATCGAAAAACAAGAGGGCATGGCGCCGACATCTCCCTCAACACCAGAACTTCGCGCTTGTCCACCGCCTCGTCGCCGCCGCGCTCTATCATACCAGCACCTCTGCCACTCACCCATGAGCATAACGCCTCCTGGCCGGGCCCTTGTAATTCAACTACTCCTCCACCGCGTGACAGCGGTCACGCCAATGAACGCACTCCGCATCCAACCACGCAACACGATCCACCAGACCTAGATATTCCAGCGAAGCCTGCGACATAGGAATTTGACGCAGGCGCAGCGCTTCCAACCTACGATGATGTATACGCTGCTGCAACTGCAGAGCCATATCCCTCTCCGCGGGATTCGAATATTCCAGTCCAGGCTACAGAACGGATACCTGAGGCTGGGGCTCTTCGATAGGTTGGATATGCGCGGGAGGCGGCCTAGGCTGAACCGCTTCCTCCTTAATCCGCGGTTGTTGCTGAGTGTCGTCGCGCCACCACGGCAATTTGCCTTCTCGGGGTAAGATGGGCAGGGCCTTCGCGGGCTGGATGTCGTTTTCAACGGATTGCCAGCCTTCCATGTCGTCGGGCATGCCTTGATCGACGCGGCGCCGTCGCTCGGTTGCGGCTTGTGCTTCCATGTAGTTCTCGAAGAGGAGTTCTTTGGCTTGCCATTCTTCCTGGCGGGTGTGTTCGAGCTCCTCGGCTTCGGCGCGCAGTTGTTCGCCTTCTTGCGTTGCCCAGAGGAGTTGGCGGCGCAGGAGTTGGAAGAGTTCGGGGGCGGGTCGCTGGAGCTCTTCGGGGGTGAATTCGATGTCCGATGGGAATTGGACGAGCGGTGGGGCGGAGGGGTTGGCGAGGTCTTGCAGGTAGATGACGTTGTTGTGGGCGTAGTCGGCGTCGGGTGCGGGTGCGGGTGCGGGTGCGTTGGACGGGATCGTCGCGCTGTTTGGGGGGTGCGAATGTGAGGAGGGAGACCCGGGTGTGGAGCCTTTGTCGTGGGGCAGCTTCTTGGCTTCGTTGTTGAGGACGAGCTTGAGGCGCTGCTTGTTGTTTGTGGGGTTGGAGGAGTGGTGCTTGGGGACAGGGTCCGAGGGGCGCAGTGCTTCGGTCTCGTGGACGGTTCTCATATGCTTCGCCAGCGCGTCGGAGCGGGTGAAGGAGCGGTCGCATTCTAAGGGACTTAGTATGACAGATGCTATCGAGATTGGTCTGGCGACTTACCTGGAAGGGTGCAGTAGAATGGCTTCTCCCTCGTGTGGGAGCGCATATGTGCCCTCAGCGCATAGCCACTAGCGTGTGGTATGCCTTTCCTTGTGCAGTCGCTCCACTCGCAACTATACTTCTTCTGCCGTGTACCGATATGGTCTTCATGAAGATGTTCGACGAGGTTATCCATGTTCTGCAGGTCACCCGCCGTGCAGCCGTCCCATTTGCAGACAGTGACCTGTTCCTGGCCATAGTCGTCGTCTTGCGACATGCCCGGGTGGTGGTGTGGCGACGCGGGCACAGAGCCATCTGTGTCTTCCGACAGCTCGTCCTCTTCCTCGGGCGGCATGGTATTAATATGGGGTGGTGAGGATGGCGCGCGGATATTCAGGCGTGGTCGCTTGTTGGGGCGCTGGTCGTGGTCAGGAGTGGCTTCGTAGCTGGCATGGCGGCCTCCTTTGATGTCCTCGGGAAAATCGTCGCTGCCGTACTCGGAAAGTTCTGAAGGCGATTCCATGGCGGCGATTGATGTGGATGTGAATGTAGCGGTGGGCGCGTTTGGAGAGCGTGACGATGGCTGTACGGCGCGTTCGACGTCTAGCCCGAGGTGCAGGGACCACCCGTTTAGCTCGATATTTTTGGGCAGCTTACTTACTTCCTCTTCCTTCCTCCTCGTCTTGTGATCACTCGATTGTAATCACACCAAGCTGTACTTTGGTCAGTTGGCTATGCGACGGCGCTCATTCGTCGGGCGAATGTCCATTTGGACGTCTCCATTCTTTACCACGGTAACGAGGCTGGGTGCGATATGACTTTGCTCTACCTCCCTCCAACACCACGCAAACGGCTATAGGTAAGTTCTTCCACCGTCTCCTTCATCTCATCACTATGATGATCTATTCAGAGTTCTGCAATTCCAAAGAGTCGCTTCACGGCGGCTCAAATGCGGATTAGCTCTACACTACAATTCTTTCTGATCTGCAATTCTATACACAATCTTAAGCTTGCTATATTACAGCTACAGTGCTAACAAGCTTCAGACTAGATTCTTAGTTGTCTATGCGAACAGCAATGCCGACTGCGACTCATGGTACCTTCCTCCAATCGGCGGGAACTTCTTCAGCATCTCGTCCAGCGCCTTCATGTCCTCGTCGTTGAGTTTCGCCGGCTTCATATTCTCCTCGATCCTCTCCGACGTCGTAGCACCAGGAATTGGGATGATAGTTGGCATACCCTTGGCACCGCTCTGCGCGAGAACCCAGCCGATGGCAATCTGAGCTGGTGTGGCTCCCTTGGCCTTCGCCATATCCTCAACAGCGTGGAGCAACTTGATGTTCTCGTCAAATACGTCAGGCTGGAATCTGGGCATGTGCTGAAGCATCGAGTCGGGCTCGATGTCGCTGTACTTCTTGTACTTGCCAGTCTGCAATGCATTAGCGGTAGGTCGTTGACTGAGAAGAGTCGCGCTTACCAGGAATCCGCGTCCAAGAGGAGAGTACGCGACGATGGGAATACCGAGCTCTGCGCACGTCGCCGCGACACCATTCTCCAGAATGTCAGTCGCCCAGAGCGAGAACTCGACCTCAACGGCCGAGATGGGGTGCACGGCATGCGCCTTGCGGATGGACTGCGCACCAACCTCTGACAGGCTGATACCTCCGAGCTCGCCTTCCTTGACATACTCTGCGATGTAGCCGACAGTGTCTGCGATGGGTGTCTTGGGGTCGACTCTGGCGCACTCGAACAGATCGAGGCTCTTCTTACCATCCAGCACCTTCAAGCACTCGTCGATGCTACGCCTGACGTTCTCCCGACTGCCATCGGGCGCCATCTCACCCTTCTTGAGACCACCCTTGATAGACAAAACGACCTTCTCTGCGTCGCCGGGGTACTTGGTGAAATACTCGTTGAGCAGGTGTAGAGAGTTGCGCTCCGGCGATCCGTAGAGCTCGCCGCCGTTCCAGTTGTTCGCGCCGAGTGAGAGTGCTGTGCGCATGGCTTCGTAGCTTTGTTCGGCTGGTGGTGGGTTCTTGCGCCATGTCAGACCTGTGATGTATTAGCGAAGCGATTGCGAAGTAGGTAATGATGCATACCCATGAGGCCGTAGCCAACAGGGCCTACAGTCTTTCCGACAAGTTCAGGCATCTTCGGTGCTTCTTTAGAGTTTTGAGACTGGTGGTGGGGTAGATAGAAATCCGGCAAATTTATCACTCTAGTACCTCAATGGATTGTGTCGCTGTTGATATCGTGTAATGTCCTGTCCACCGTACTGCCACCGAGTCTTTATATCGAACCGACGGTCTTCTCGGGCCCGAAGTCATTTTTATGTAACTGGATGTTGATGACGCGGGCTCCACATTCTACCTGCATCTGCCGGGCCCATTGACATCTTAACTCCGTTCGGCCAATCAAGCGCCGATGTGGCGGAAGAAGATGGACTTTACCATGATAGCTCCAGCGGAATGTTGGCGCGGTGTATGCTACTTGGGGGGATTTAAGGATGCATAGGAGGGGTGGGTTGGTAAGCTGGGACGCTGAGATGGCATCGGGACGAAGGTGGATGAGCTGCGAGGTAGCGGTGATGGCTATATGAAATGGGTGGGCTGTGCGAAGAATTGGAAAAGGCGTTTGTAGTAGCTTTAAAAACACAGTTGCCAGGTATAAGTTTGCATATACTCTTGGGAAGAAGTTTGGATGCTTTCAGGTACACCCCAAAAAAGCCAGCTTCCTCGCATCACGCATCCACCTCTAGAACGCTATACTACAATACAAATACAATACAAAGCCAATCAACCCACTCCCTCATCCCCCAACACACATTCCACTCCCAGCATCCTCACTTCATCTTCTTCCCCTCCATCCCCTCCCTCTCAACCCCATCCAAATCCCTCAACACCTCCCTAACCGGCCACACAAACCCCTCCTCCACCCTTCCCGTCTTCCCCTCCTCAATCGTAACAAGATACTCCACAAGCGCCATACCCACATACGCGCCAATTGCCGTGAAAATGTGCCACCACCCATGTAGTTCGAACAGAAACCCCCATGGCAGGCCTACCCATCTCTTGAAGACTGTGACGTAGTAACACGCGTGGAAATCAATGTTCCATAAGAAATATCCGAACAAACCGGTGGAGATACCAAAGGTAGCCATCCTCCCAAGTTTCTTGCGAGCTTCTTCGGACGTGATTTGCACTTTAATAAGAGCGCGCGTGTACTTACTCACCAGGAAGATCATGACCGCAAAGGCGATCTCATGCAGGATTATCTCGTCGGCCCAGACGTGGTACACGGATACTGGAATCAGGCTTCCTAGGATATACGCCGTATACTTCCTCCTCTCACTCTGACTAGCTTTGAAACAAAGCAGTTGGTGCAAGATGGCGCCGACAGCCAGGAACATAGATAGGTCGTCGCCCATTTGCGAATGGTATTTAAGTGTTGCGTGGAACCAGGCGCTGAGGAGGCCGACGGAGATTAGTCCCCAGTAGGGGAAGGCGAGGGTGGAGATGAGGCCGCCGGTTGGTTTGGGGGCGACGCGGCGGAGGCCGTGGAGGCCGTAGATTACTGGGGTGGAGAGTGAGTTTGGGGAAGAGGGGGGATGAGGGATGGGATGGGGATGGGCGGACCGTAGGTGATGTTTGTGAGGGTGTTTATGAATTCGCCGATGTAGGGTGTTATTATGTAGTCCTGAATCATCGTCAATCTCTATTTGAAATATTGTTCTTCTTTTTGCATTGCGTACTTCTTCACAGAAACTACATCGAGTCAGCCAAATCCAATCCAATATGCAGGTACCGCATGCAAACTCACTTGTGATTCGACGTCTTTGGCTCCCACGCCCCGACGATGTATTCGTTAGGACTGGGGTAATCCCATCGCCATTGCATTTTCAATCGTGAAGGCTACACGCCGGGAGATCGATTCGACGTTTTGAGGTGAGGTGAGGTGAGGTGACGTTGTTGTTTCCAAGGTTTCGTGGTTTTCTACTTGCAGCAGGAGGGTTCGCGCTTTGACCCTTGATCGCGGTTCCACTTTGCACGCTACGAAAAGACTATACGAAGACGCGTGGAAAAGCAAAGTGACGAAGACTCAAGTAATGGTGGTTCTTTGAGAACGGAAATTGAGATTCCAGGCTGCTACTCGTGTACGAAATTCGTTCACGGGGTTCCACGGTACCGCCTGGGCGTAGACAATCGATTGTACAGAAAACAAAGTAATATTGCACCTACGGGTGCAACATACTCGCACATTTGAAATAAGAACAGAGAAGTACTGTTGAGAATGCTAAGAGTCCATCATATGTCTTACAGATTTACTTAGGTAGTCTTGGATTTCTGCAAATCCTGCGGGTAGATAGAGGAACAGAATGACCAGTCTTCTCCGCACACGCGTACACAGCTAGTAACGCGTTGATAGGATCAAGAGAGATCTCTTCAAGTACTTTGAGCCCGCGTTGTGCCTTGCAGAGTTACTTCTTGAAGATATTGTGCAACAAGTCTGCGTAAGCCAAAAAAAAAGCACATCTTGCCCACATGCATAGCAGGCTCTTCCTAAAGCTCCAGAGATGTTCCTCTGAGCCTTAGGAATGCGTGCTGAGTTTGCTGGGCGCGCTGGGGCCGCAGGAAGTGCAAAAACATGGGTCTTACCGCGACTCGAACGCGGGGCCTCTCGCAAGCTATGCTTGGGTTTGCGAGCGTCGTAAGACGCTTCCCCTAAGCGAGAATCATACCACTAGACCATAAGACCGGTTAAGGCAACTGCTGTGAAGCTGTTGTTCTTGTTGATGGAAAGAGAGCAAAAAAAAGCGTATATGTTGGACAACACCAAAAACGGATTTTTCGAACAATCGGCATGTTCTGGAACCCCAAACGCAATGCCAGGTCGTTTGTAGTATGGGCCTTGTGCTTCCCACCAAATTTTGTGGGGTTCTGACCGGTGGAAGTTTGGAATTGATGGCACTGATGGTTGACGTGGCCGAACTTAGCCGCTGGCTTGGGCGGACCAGGGGCGGCAGATAGCTGCTCGAACACCAAAACTTAGCAGTGGTATTCGAGACTCCTGCGCAACCACGTAGCGATACGGGCGTGAAGCATTGTTGGTATAATAGGTATTAGTGAAGGATCTGGTGAAGTTGGAGTGTAGGGAGCCAGACTCAGCGCGAACATGTCCTTCCGATACGCTGTTCGTAATATTCGCGATTCTTTGTTCGTACGGAGCACTTGGGCACAGCCAGTCTCTACTCGAAACAGCGACAAGATCTGGAGTTCGATTGCAATAGTCTCTTGTGAGCGACAGCGCGTCTGCGCAGTACATAGTCGAAATCCAAAAATGGATGACGCAGTCCATCTCCAGCATTACGCCTTCGCACGGCTCGCACGTCTTCTCATGTGTGCGCCACACTTTCGGGAAGTATATTTTACATCAGCCTGCATACTGAAATATTGAGGTCAGAACGGGCTGGAATAGACGCAGTAGTAGTAGGTGTTGTATGCAGCAAGAAGGCCAAACGTTATGGCGACCATTTTCTCAGATCTTCTCCCCGACTCGCGATTGCTGCAAAAAAAATCACGGCAACGATGCTCGTAGTGTCAAAATTTGTTGTCAAATCGCATTCAAAGCCTTTCTTTATTTACGCGTATAATGTGGATTGGCTAAGTGTATGAATTTCCAAGTCAAACCTGCAATCACGGCGCTGTGATCGAAGCAAGATTTGTACGGGTAACATAGCGAATGGCCTGACTTTCTGAGTCGTCCCGCTTCAACATTCCCATGTTGTGAGGATCCTGGTCGACGCGCAGGGCGACGCAATAGGTTAGCCCAAACACGAACATCTGAAGCACATGTGCAAGAAAGCCCGATCATCGATGAGCAAGTCCGATGTTCGTCATGACTCCGATCATGAGAACGCATCTTGGACCTGCGCCGATATCAGATGCGCTTAGGCATGCGACAAACCAGTGGCGTCACCAGTATCGCTTCCCACAGAACATCTCCTTTGTCGCAAATCATCTCAACCATCCCAATTCGATGCGACTGCGATACGTCGCCGTTGATAGCATCGCGATGGCAAGGTAAAAGTCGGAGAGCCAGCGTTGCCAAGCAGAGCAACGATCGCGCTTCGTCGTACGTTCTGACCACCCTCAAGCGCATTCCTGCCCAATCACCCACAACAACAGTCGGAAGCACCACCTGCTCAGGAAACATCTCCAGTCACATGCAACATCGTCGCATCGAAGCAACCACCTTAGTCGGATCCCGGCAGTCTGCAAAAAGAGCCGCCGGTTCGGTTAAGATGCCACTGACGACATCCACACATGCACAACGCGGGTGAGGCGATCTCCACATCTCTCCGGGCCTGAGCGCGTCTTTCTCCACCTCAAGCCTAACCCCAGAGTCGTTTTTCCACAAATCACACGAGCTCCGACACTGACTCGATCTCGTTTCTCTCCGATGGTCAAGACGGCAGGCTTCTCGGCATGCGGCCGCTATACTTGGGTCGGTAAATCCATTTTAACCATTTTACCTGGCTGTCCAGGGCTATGACCAACGAGTATGGAGTCTCCATGCGGAGCAAGGACTCGAGTGGAGACGGCTGCTTCAAGCGATATGATTATCACGTTGAGCACAGCGGCGTGTAGTGCCGACTTTCTCGACCTTTATATTCGTCCCTCCCCACGCTTGTGGATCGACAGGTCGAACGACTGCCATCTCTGCATCAACCCAAGGCTCTGGACAGGTCCCGGTCAAGATGTTCGAAAGGTTTCCTAAGATTTACAATGTCTACTTCTTGGCAATTGTTGCCACGATGGGTGGCATGCTCTTTGGTTTTGATATCTCTTCGATGAGCGCCATCATTCCGAGTGACCAATATCTGTAAGTCGCAGTGACGTCAAACACCTTACCTATTGATCCCTAACAACGAACAGCACCTACTTCGACAACCCAACCGGCGTTGTTCAGGGAGCTATTGGCGCGGCCCTTGCTGCGGGCTCAGTGGTTGGCAGTGCTATTGCTGGTCCTATCTCCGACAAGTTTGGTCGTCGCGATGCCCTTATGTTCGCCTGTCTTTGGTGGCTAGTCGGAACTGCGCTGCAGGTTGCTACAACTGGTCGCGGCATGCTTATCGCCGGTCGTGTATTGAACGGAGTCACTGTCGGTATCACTTCGTCTCAGGTCCCTGTCTACCTGGCCGAAATCTCCAAGCACTCGCAGCGTGGTGCCATCATTATCATTCAACAGCTCGCTATTGAGTGGGGTATTCTTATCATGTAAGTACACTGAACACACGAAGTAAGCCAAAGCTAAAATGTCGCAGGTACTTCATCGGTTACGGATGCACTTTTATTCCTGGCGAATCAGCTTCATTCCGCACTGCTTGGGGAATTCAATTCGTCCCCTGTGTAATGTTCATGATCGGTCTCCCGTTTCTACCAGAGTCTCCACGATGGCTCGCAAAGGTCGACCGTGCTGAAGAGGCAATCCACATCCTGGCCTCCATCCAAGCCGACGGCAACATCGAGGACCACTATGTTATTGCCGAATACGAGGAGATCATAACTGCTCTCACTGCGGAACGTCTCGCTCCTCAAGGATGGCGGAAGTTTGTCTACAACGGCATGTGGAAGCGGACTCTTGCTGGTTTCTCCGTCCAGGCCTGGCAGCAACTTTCAGGTGCCAACGTATGTTATATTCACCTCGCGTAGTTTCGTTTTACTAATGACTCTCAGGTCATGACTTACTACGTCGTATACATCTTCGCCATGGCTGGCCTTGAAGGCAACACCAAGCTTGTTTCCTCTGGTGTGCAGTACGCTTTGTTCATCGTCTTCTCGTCCATCATGTTCTTCTTCGTCGACAAGATCGGCCGGCGAACACTTCTGGTTTGGGGAGCCGTTGCGATGGGTATATGCCATCTGGTCGTAGCTGGAATGCTCGGCGGGTTCTACACATATGTCCCTGGTGGTGTTGGTGGCGACGCGAACGTCATCATGAGTGTCACCGGGTCGCCGGCGTACACCGTCATCGCGTTTTCGTACCTTTTGATCATTGTAAGTACCTCTAACCATTCCACATGAACCATACACTGATCCCACATCTTTCAGTTCTACGCACTTACCCTCGCGCCCATCTGTTGGGTCTACGCCGCTGAGGTCTGGTCATTAGAAACACGCGCTTCCGGAATGGGTATCGCAGCTATTGGCAACTGGCTTTTCAATTTTGCTATTGGACTGTTCATTCCACCCGCGTTTGTCAACATTAGATGGGGACTTTTCCTCGTTTTCGGAATCCTCTGCTTCATGGCTGCCGTCCAGTTCTTCTTCACCTACCCTGAGGTAAGAAAATCTGGAATTTATGTCATGACTTCAGCTAACTCTTCGAACAGACTTGCGGCAAGACTCTTGAGGAGGTTGAATTCTTGTTCAGTAAAGAGGGCCCACACGCTTGGAAGACCAAGAAGGGTAGCGACAATCTTGCGCGCGACCTCGAGAACGTTGCTGCTGCGCAAGCCAAGGGAGAAGCGCTTGCTACTATCAACAATGTCGCAAAGAAGGAGAAGGGCGAGACTGAGACCACTGAGGCGGTCTGAGTGGTCTGGAGTATGTGGCTATCAGCGCGTCAATCACCGAATAGTGTGATGCTCGGTTTGCCTGGAACGAATCGAATTGTTACTTTGGACTTTAACTGCACTTTGTTCTTGTTGAGTTTACTGAGACACATGAATGAAATAATACAGCGTTCTGTTATAGATCATTGCTATTTACGTCATGCTACTAATTCCAATCCTCCCGCCAGATCCCCACCTTCTTCAAAAAGTCTACCTGCTTCCCCTTCGCAAACTCCATCGCCCAGTAATTCCCATCCCACCTCTCCCACGCGCCCTTCCAGCTCGTATCCAACCACCCCGTCTTCTCAACCGGATACAAAGACCCCATGCCGGATTTCCGTACTTGGTCCATGATATCGGTCGCAATAGTTCCACCCCTGGCTATCGATCCGCGTGGTTTGACACTGGCCTTGAAGATCTCTACCTCCCGCGCTTCCTCAAGTTCCTGTCTGTAGGTATCTAGTCTGGCTTCGCGGGCTTGGATTGCGGCGGGGAGGTGGCAGCGGGGGATGAGCGGAGGCCTCTTGACGCGTTCGAGCGGATGAGTCCAATCCGATGTCGAAGAAGGGGAAGTAGACGATGAGGTATCGCTATCAGATGTGCGGCTACCAGAGGTACTAGATGAACGGATAGGAAACGGTGCTTCGCGCATAAACGCTTGTTCAGTCTTCCCGATGTGAATATCCCGGGCTTTGACGCTCTTCCTCAGTCTAATCACCGCGTCTTCCAAGCGCGTGTTGACGCCTTGTTCGCGCTTGTAGTCTTGTTTTAGGGCCTCCCTTACTTGGTCTGCTACTGAGAGCTTTTGTTGGAGGCCCTGGACTTCCCAGTGGGCGTGATCTTTGACTTTCTGGTAGTAGTCTCGAATGTATCGGAAGTTCTCCAGCTGTTGCTCGGACATGTTGGCTTCGAATGCCTGACTGCATTGTTCGAATTGGGCCTTGTGTTCTTCTAGTTCTTCCTTCCAGGTCTTGGCCTCCAGTTCCAACTGGTCGTTCTTGGGGCGAAGCACTGCGAGTTCTTCTTGCGCCTCGGTGAGGTCTGACTGTAGTTTCTCATTTTCAGGCTGGAGCTGTGACAGTTGTTTCTTCGCTTTGGCGAGCTCCATCTCTGCATCATGGCGCTTCTTTTTTTCCCGTTCGTAGTACTGCTCCCATTCATTCTTACCAGTTTGCATGGGATGCGGACTTGGTAGACCGGGGCTCAACAGCCCCTTCCTCTCGATTTCGATGGTCTTTCCCAAACTATTAATCTCATATTCTTTCTCCGCTACCTCACGCTCCAAGTCTACGATCTGCTCCCGCGACTCTTTAAACTTGCCATTGAAGTTCTTGATCAGTTTGAGAAACTCACCTCGCAGTTTTCCAGTCTCATCATCTTGCGAAAGACTCAGAAAAACAGCGTCGAGCTCTTTGGCCTCGCATTTCGAGATCATTGGCAAATTCTCGGCCACTTGGTTGACAACTTCACAAAGCGTACGGATAGACTCCTGGTTATTCTTTAGCTTCTCGTCCACTTCCCTCAGTGAGTCATCGAAATTCTTGCAGGCTGCAGTCGCATCTTCTGCCTCTGTTTTCTTCGCCTCGAGTTCCAACCGCGTGCGCTCGACCGATGCTCGGAGCTTTTTGTTTTCGGCTTCGACTTCTTCAAGAGGAGGTAACCCAGGCTCGCGTGCATTGCGCGCTGCAATCTTGGCTTCGCTTTCACGAAGTTGGATAGATAGCTTCTCGTACTCTTGCTTTAGGTTCGTCGCTTCTTCTTTGACGGTTTGCAACTCTTGCAGTACGGTTTCACGCTGTCTCATCGCCTCGTCGCGCTCTTCCTCTACTTTTTGACGTTTGATCTGAAGCTCTTGTATCTCTGCAACGATCTCGGGCGGAACGATAGGATTTTCCTCATTACCATGCGGCGATACGCTTTTAATCTGGTCTTGAGGTGCCGCGGCCTGGATTTCCACATTCTCGACATGATCTTCTTGTGACACTGCAGCCGTATCGTCTTGCGTCAAAGGTGATTCGCGCTCTTGTGATGCCTGAACATCAGGACTGGGATCTTCATCGTGATGCTCTTGTGGCTCTTCCTGGACCAAGAGATCCTCCAAGTCATACGGTTGGCCCTGCTCCTGTATGGTCAGCTCTTCTTGAGGCTCTGATACTTGCTCATGTGCTTGCTTTTCGAGCATTTCCTCTTGTAGCTTATCTTCCTCTAGATCCTCCTTCTCTAGCGGCTTTCCTTCCAGTCCCTTCTCTCCCAGGATAGACGCTGCTTCTTCTTCTTCTTCCTCTGCGCTTTTCTCGTCTTCCACATCGCTATCAAATTGACTAGAGTCGTCATCATCGACGCGTGCCTCGTCCTCATCATGCACTTCATCATCTGCCTCGTCGTCATCTGCGTCCTCCTCATCAATGTCAACATCATCATCAACATCATCTACCTCATCACCATCTCCATCCCGCGTGGGCGCACCAGTCCCCCACCGCTGACGACTCTGCGGTCTACTACCAAACCCAGGCGACGAATGCTGCCGCATCGCACTACCTGGCCGGCTAGTCGGCTCCCTCATCGACGTCGACCTCTTCCCATACTGAGCAAGTTCAATCTTCTCGTTCTTCTTCGCCTCGGATGCTCTGGTCGGGGCGGCGAAAGATGAAGCATTCGTTCGTGTTAAAGGCCTGACTGTCCCTTGCTGCTCTCCTTCTGGAGACTTCGGAGATGCAGCTTCGTGGTCCGGGGACGGCATTGGTTTGGTCTCGTTCATGATGCGGGTTTCTGTCTGTCAGTCGCGTTTAATTCAGTACTGTTACGCTGAGCCGGGTTTACAGACACGTTTGCGCGATTCATATGATGTCGCGATATAAATCATTGGTACAAACAAAACTTGCCGTTAGCTACATGAATGACTATTCTGCATGCTTGTCTCATTGATTGATCACTCCATTGTCTCGTCTGATGTTTTGCACATCACAGCGCTCCTCATACCGCATCAAGGAGCTAATGTCTAAATGACGCCGTGAACGAGGTGAACCATCTCAGCGACATAGTGAAATTGACGAGACACTGTTTCGACTTTCCAAGGAGGCAAAATGAATACTCTCTTTGTCAACGTTGCTACTGTGAGAATTGCAAGCAATTGGTATCAGCAGAAACGCAAGGTACTGGCTGTCGACCTCACAGCTGTGATTGAAGGAACAACCACTGAACAAAGTGTGCGCCGCATGACTGGCATATTGTACTGCGAGGATACCCTGACCTTCCTCTGCACTAGAACCAGCCATCTCATATCGCGCGCATTCGCGCAGTGTGATGCAAAGTCAGATAGCTCAACGAACGTACGTTGGGCAGGAAGATGCGAGCTAATGCAAACATGCACTTTCGCCACCCCTACAGGATTCAGCATTTCCCACATCCAGGCTGGCAGCCGTTGTGGATGGGCGTCGACCAACGACTGGGGTAAGCGACAGGAGCGCAGCGTTAGTGACATCACGTGCTAGCGTGTACCGACTCTATGGGGTGGCGTACCACGGTGCTAGCTGATTGAGGAAAGACCCATGTCATCTTTAAGCCGCATCGGTTCAGCAAGGAGATAAGGTGGGTGGAGTGGTGAGCGACGCTGACGTTTTAGCCGAATGGAATGGAGAAGGATTCAGGCCTTGACGTGAAATGAGGGGTAAAGCAAGAGGCGAATGTCCAGGCTGACGGTGGCGCTCAGTCTACAACGACCTTAGTCCACCGTTGGAAAGCGATGATCGAGCGGAAGCCCCGATCTTGCACGTGTTGTTGTGTGACAAGTGCTGCCCTGATGCTGGTGCGCTACTCGTCACATACCTTACACCTACGTTAGCCGGCAAAACTACGCGAGATAAGCGCCTTCGCGCCAGAAGCGACAGAGGCGTCCCGTTGCTGAGCGGCATGCTGGGATATTGCCTCGACGCCATAGATATATCGTAAGCTTTTGCCGGGAGCTTCGTCGACTGTGCCACTGTGCCGTGTCTTCTGATCGTTCTGGAACGGGTAAGTTTTCATCAAGGTACATTGAAGAATGTCAGGCAAATCGTGCGATACTTGCATGAGAGCCGTACCAAGCATCAATCGGTATATGGGTACCTCGCGGCATAGTTGCTGGATCGGATTGCGACCGTTGGCCTACTGCAAGAGCGCATACTAGCGTACCAGCGCCAGCTTCCTGGTGCCGGAGGCGTGTATACCCTGAGGTGACTAGGCAACTCCAGCATGCAAGATGTCATGCAACTGCATCTTCAGCGCGAGTGTGCCGGTGGCGCGGCACTTGTCGTGCTGTGAGCAGAAAAGGGCCGAAGCTTGAGCGTAGCTTGCTTCGAGCGCAATGATATTGGTGGTTTCGATCACACTATTGACGGAATTCCCGTGCCAGAAGCTCGTCCCATGGTAACAATGCTGGGAAGTGGGGTAGACCGCTCAACCGCCAAACCCTTCCAGCAAGATGGGGGCTGACCTTGACTCTTAGCGTCCGCGGAATGGTAGTACAACATCTCTTGGGTAGTTATTGCAAGGTACCGAGCGTTTTAGGTGTAGATAGTCGTTGTAAAAAGTGGAAAGAGGCGCGGGGAGGTCTGTGACCGAGAACATCCGGGTCGATGACGGGTAGAACCAGCGGATCCTATCTCTCTAGCCCGCCGACGGGATCACCGTATGGCAAATTGCGGAAATGGTTTCTTGCAATTGCGATAGCTGGCGAAGGTAACGGAGATATAGCCTATCTAGGTAATACAGAAGTTGGGTCAGTGGAGGCAGACATTGACAGCTACAGCGTCGATCACACACACATGCGCAGATGATGCTCTCGACACCTGTGACTACGAGTAGCTCGAGTCGACGATGCTATACCCACCATGGTTACCTATCATGTGTCCTGGTGTAGTCCTCCACGATACTGCCAGAGCACTTTGGCATGGTGATAGTCCGTTTGCGTTCATTCTTGGGTACACCGGTCGGAGAAGCATGCTCAAACAGTACAAACTCATTCAAGCCTCCTGGTTCAAAGCAATGCTCCAGACAGTGGTCTCCACTTTTGTTTCGCGCTTGCTCGAACCAATCACTATCGTCTTTGAGGCTCAGCCAAACCTGGTCGCACAAGGCTGTAACTGTTTGGTCGTGGTGCCGAAACGGCGATAGTACGCATTCCAAAGGCAGGTCCCCATGTCAACACGATCGACCGGAAGCAACCGAACTTCTGCTGTATGCATGCAATATGCAGGACCTCGCCCAGATGTCCGCGGCCTGTCACCGAAGGACGCTGAGTGCCTGTTGACTGTGACGGGCTTACCCCAAATGTCGTCGCTGCAGCATGTTGGGTTCAATAGCCGAGAGGCAAGATGGACGGAATTATTCTGAGCTTGAGCGGTCAACACAGACCTGAACCTCGCCGCGGGGGCGCATCGTAACCAGCCTGTCGGGATTGCCGTACCGACCCTACCCTTTGTCCGGCGACCGCAAAATCATGATAATGTGTTTGAGATCGAGTGTTTGAGATGTGCTTAGTTTGTCGCCGCCTGTAGATTGACTGCGTAGTTGCATTTTGATGTGCGGTGTGGATGTTAGAAATCGTTGTGTCGTGGTCAGCCCTGCCAAGTATGACCAGCTGTCAGGGTTCTGACATAGAGGACTGCAGCCATCCGTGAACAGCACGTCAGGCTTGACTACGTAGCGAAAGAACCCAAGTTTTGGTCGACCAACCACGTTCGGCCTTGGGAAGATTTACGGTCATGTACCATCTATGTCATTGGTTGCTGGGAAAGGGGACCGCGAGCCCCCGGTGATGCAATTGGTGCAGGAATGCAGCCCATGTTCTGGCGGAACATAACTTCAGGGGTCGTTCTGGAGGCTAAAGATACCAGTGAGCGTGTGGCTTGCTATAGCGAGCGCCCAGTGCACATGACTGCTGCAAGCCATAGTACACCCCTGCTAAGATTGGTAGACAGCTTCTTGGGGCAGGCGATTTAAAAGGAAGGGCGCCTAGATTGAGAGTAGCTTCCGTCTGTAGCTGTCGATGTGGAGGGGCTGAGGGCCGCTTTCCACCCCACAACAGGACGGACATGATATTTTCGACTTCGAAACGTGAACGGACCAGAAGGCTAGGTCTTGCGCCATTTCACAGGTAGTTCATCGCTTGAGAGGTTCGCAGGCCAAAAGCAGCGCGACGTCTGAGTGTGTCAAGCGCGCCCAGCCAACACCAATCCGGTAGTGCCTTTGTCCATGCTCAGACGACTAAGTACACTATACACATACGTGAGCAGTCGACCTCGAGGTTGTGTAGTCGCTACAAATACCTTCTGGCGACTGATCCCGGACAAAGAATCCTTCTCCGTTGATTTGCCCTTCACACTTTGCTCGAGCTCTGCCCTCGCCACAAAGAGACACGGGCCGGAACAACACAACTCAAACAGTACGGCGGTGTCTGACTTGCAAGTTGGTATCGCATAGTCGTCCACGCTGATTGTCTCTGCACCAAAGCCTTGGTGCCGGTGAGAAGCGGGTAACTGCAACAGGTTCGTTCCCTGAACACTTTGCGAACTGCTATGCATCATTGCGGTGAAGCAAACCGAGCAAAGAGCGACACATTCGCTAGACGTACTGACACATATCCAGTACAATATCTGGAACAGAACAGTCTGAACCAGCATCTTCTCGAGAGACTACCGAACGCATCTCGGTATCCAGCAGCAACAAAAATCCTTCGGTCTCCATGTTGCGCGGCCTTTGACCAACACAAGAGTCATTCCATCCATTGCAGTTGCGCTTGCTCGGTTCAACTATCGATCTCCGTTGCTTAAGCGTTGCGTTGAGTCCGGAAACAAGGCCAATCGGCAGTCCGCAATCTCCACTGTCGCAGCAACTAACTGGTGCGTCAACATTCGCCATGATGAGGGGTGACACGCTCGTCCAACAACATCCTCCGACCCCACCGAATGCTGGGTCAGATTATCAGTCCGGACTGCACCCAGTTGCGCAATATGGCGTCGATCGCGGCTATTCGTTCAGTGAGACAGGGTACGGCTCGCCAGGCTCGGTGGCGCACGAAGGGATCCCTTCACATGCGTCACATGCCGACAACCATCCTCGTGGGCTCGGACTAGGTATACAATATGTAAGAGTCCCTGCGTCTTCACACATGTAACCATGCTGATCGAGGTACAGGAGGGATATGGTCCACCGGCGGAGTATTACCAGAACGGGCCGTATAACGGCATGCAGGTAAGTAATGTCGCCGGTTGTTTCTGACCCGATTGCTAATGGATGATAGAACGAGCAAGCCTTGTTCTCGCCACCGACACCAAGATCCGCAAACGATGAGGATTCCGGACGTAGGACAACTCGTAGCGGACGAGCAACGACATCGTCCAGTTCTCCACGTCTGAACGAGACCAGCCCTAGACGGAAAGCGACACCAAGAGTGAAGAAGCCGAAAGCACCGAAGAACGAGAAGCACAAAACGCCCAAGCTTACTGCGCCGCTGAGCATACTGACGAAGGAGCTACATCATATCCCGGTCAAAAATATGGAGGAATGGGTGAACAGGCCAGCCGGTGTCAGGAGACGCGAAGTTGAGAAGAGGAATGGATACATCACTCGTCCCATGAACTCGTTCATGCTGTACCGGTCGGCGTTTGCGGAAAGGGCCAAGTCGTGGTGTCTTCAGAACAATCATCAAGTCGTATCGTCCGTAGCGGGGGAGAGCTGGCCGCTGGAGCCGCCGGAGATTCGCGAGCTATACAACGAGTACGCAAAGATCGAGAGGATCAACCACCAAAACGCACACCCGACGTACAAGTTCTCGCCTAGCAAGACAGCAGCGCCGGCTCGTAAGCGAAGAAGCGAGTGGTCTGACGAAGAAGAACCCAGCGACCTTGACGATGCCGAATGGGCTCCCGGTGGTGGCAGGTCTCGTCCCCGACAGGCCAGGAGAATCGATCGATCATTCAGCTACCCGTCAAATGGTGTTGCTGTAGAGTACTTCGATCAGTCGTTCGGACCGAATGGCAATGGTATCAACCGATCGTCCTGGGAGATGACAAACGAAGGGCGACCGATGCCGATGCCGATAAGCCACAACGAGCTCTACAACCAGTACTACCAGACTGCCGCCTACCCGAATATGCAGATCAGTCCGACCTACGCAGACGACATGCATATGAGGAGGGTAGACACGCCATCCTCTTCCATGCAATTCCACTCGAATCCATCGATGTTGGGATTGCCTGGAGGTAATGCGAACGATCTTCTGCAACAGCTACACCCGAATATGAGTTCATCATTCGACGAGGGGCAGCTGGATCCATTGCTGTTGGCTTACGACGGAGGAAGTCATTCAGACATCGATCCTTCAGCGCTGCAGAACGCCGTGTACCGGAATCCTCATCCGGACATGCAAGAAGATAGGCTTGAGCAACACAACCTTGATGGTCTGTTGGATCTTCCGCATGATGAGTACCAAGCTTGGCAGTCAGACCCGACCATGGTGTCGCTCGAACAAGAGTCGGAGTTTGATAAGTGGATGGGTGAGCAGTGATCTATATCACGTTAGCTAGTGCATTCTGGGTGGTTATGTTGCTCTTACGCTTACGTGCGACGTCGTTCATGGCTGTTACCGTTCTTTTCAGCATCGTTGGGTGGCTTCTGATGAGCGCTTCCATGGTGGGCAGCATTCAAGGCGTTGATCGGACCAAAAGCTCGGGAGCTCAAAGCATTTAGACATGGTGTTATCGCATGCGTAGATCGAGATGTACATATTAGGTCAATCTTCCTTTGCTCTTCTCTCGACGCGATGCTGCCGTGATGTCGTGTTCATCGTGCGTTTTACCGATCCATCTTTCCGTGTGTGTGATAGCATGTATAATGCCAGCCGAGAGTCTGGCGATGCTGGCGAATGAGGTTGCGTGGATTGCTGGCGTTGTGAAAGGGATTGCCAGAAGAGGTTTGAAGTTGGACTCGACAAGCCAAGACCCGTCCCCGCCCCACCTGCCCCCGCGTCAGGAACGCGCCTGCCTTCGGGGAGGGTCCAACAAATGTTACTGTTACATCGCATGCGCCTATCGCTCTTGCTCGAACTACAATCTTTGATTCTTTTAGTTAACACTCTGCACAATCGCAATTGTTGCTACCTTTCTACACACAGTATAGTAGATTACAACTTCTGCGCATCCTACAAATCGCAGTGACAAGACGCGTTTGCTTGGTCGTCACATCTCTGTACCACCAAGAAAACACATAAGGACCCAAAACACACACCACAGCTATGTATGGAGAAGCGGCCAATAAATTGGTAGAACTACAACAACCACATCTTCCTACTAAACAGCATCTCTAACCCTCCCAGGTCCAAAACGCCAAACGCACCCTCGCCCTCCCCCATCTCCCACCCTACGCCTCGGAGCTCACGCGCTCCATAGTGCGCGAAGTGCGCGACCTCGACAAAGACGTTTCATCCATCCTCGCCCCCTACAGTGGGTCTTTCAACCCCAGCGCATCCCCCGAAACCGCCTGCGCCCTCCTCGTAAACCACCTGTGCATGCGCCGGAACAAGCGCTGTCTACTCGCCTACCACCGCGTGCGGAGCGACAAGCTCGAAGAATACTGCTGGGAAGGCGTTGACGTGCTGGAACAACAGGGCAGCAAGGACCATAGTGGAGAAGGGGGGAGGGGCAGTGGAATGGGCGCTGGAGGCGGGAAAGAAGAGAGTAGTTTGAGTCCTGAAGAGGAGGAGTATGTGAGGCAATACAGTGATTTGCTTGCTGCATACAAGGGGCAATGGACGGACATTGATCTAACGGGGAGTCTGGAGCCGCCGCGCGATCTCTTCATCGACGTGCGCGTCTTGAAGGACGCGGGCGAGATACAAACAGAGTACGGGTACGTGACCGCCATCTCGGCATGCCGAAGATTACGACCCTTCCTTCCGCATCCGAAATATTGTATGCTAGTCTTCTCTGCTAACCGACGTCACAGCTCCATAACCCTTACCAAGAACTCCCAATTCTACGTCCGGCAAGGCGACGTCGAACGCCTAATTGCGCAAGGATAC
The DNA here is from genome assembly GCF_024043155.1 of Alternaria arbusti. NCBI lineage: Eukaryota > Fungi > Ascomycota > Dothideomycetes > Pleosporales > Pleosporaceae > Alternaria > Alternaria arbusti. The sequence goes on from NW_026249971.1 coordinate 202,918, forward strand.
CTCCAACGCCTCAGCTAATCAACCTGCTACACTTCCTCCGACCGCTTCAGCAACCAGAAACCATTCCTTCGACCTCATCAGCGACCAAAATCAGTCCAATACATGAAAGATTGACCGCAAACCTCACCCCACCTACCCTTTACCAAGTCCCCACCTGCGATCACCCTCTCCAACCAACCAAACCCCACGGAACGTCCTTCCGCAGACCTACCCTACCGCGTGCATCCTTCGCCATGCACCCTCCACCGC